>NC_051084.1:16442344-16522170 GCF_004664715.2 Peromyscus leucopus
GCCATTAGGATATGAGGACACAGAGGCTTCCAGTCTGAGGAAACAAGATCATCTGAGAAGTTGGCCAGGTGAGTTTAGCTGTGGCTTGTTCTGTCTCTCTGATCTTCCAGTGTTCACCCCAATACTTGGCTCTGGGTTTGTTTTTATTAATAAAAACTCTTTAAGATTCATGCTACAAAGTAATTCTTGGGCTGAGTATTTCCTAGCAGTAAGAACTTGTGGCTTGGCTTGTTCTATTCCTCGGATCTCTCAGTTTTCACCCCAATATCTGGCTCTAGGTTTTTTTCATTAATAAGACCATTTAGCAATTCGTCTTACAGTCAAAGGTCTTTCCTGCATCTCATGAGATGATCATGTGGTTCTTGTCTTTGGGTCTATATATGTGGAGGATTATGTTTATTGATTTACACATGTTGAACTATCATATATCTCTGGAATGAAGCCTACTTGATCATAGTAGATAATGTTTTCAATGTGTCCTTTGAAAACAGCTTCTTCTCTCATACCATACAGAACAACCACAGTTTCCCCTTCCTCCACTCCTCCTAGCTCCTCTCTTCCTCAGATCCACTCCCCCTCAAAATCCTCTTCAGAAAAGAGTACACCTTTTAGAAACTACAGCCAAACAGGACAAAACAAGTCCAAAAAGATAAGGCAAAAGAACCAATAGCTGAGGAGCCCCCAACTAAATCAGGTTCTCTGGATAAGTGAGACAGTTGATTAGCTTGATCTGTTTGGGAGGCATCCAGGCAGTGGGACTGGGACCTGTCCTCAGTACATGAGCTGGCTGTTTGGAACCTGGGGCTTATGCAGGGACACTTGGCTCAGCCTTGGAGGAGGGGACTGGACCTGCCTGGACTGAATCTACCAGATTGAACTCAATCCCCAGGGGAGTCTTTGCCCTGGAGGAGATGGAAATGTGGGGGTGGGCTGGGGGAAAGGCAGGGAGGGGAGAAAGGGGGAGGACAAGGGAATCCGTGGCTGATATGTAAAAATAAATTAAATTATAAAATAAAAAATACCAAAAAAAGTTAAAAAAAAAAAAAAGTCCTCATACTGAGGCAAGACAAGGCAGCACAATAGGAGGAAAAGAGTCTCAAGGGCAGGCAAAAGAGTCAGAGATACACCAGCCCCCACTGTTAGAAATTCCTCAAAAACACCAAGCTAACAACCATAGCATACATGCAGAGTACCCAGTGCAGACCCATGTAGGGCCCGTGCCTGCCATTTCAGTCCCTGTGAGTCTGTGTGAGCTCTGCTTGGTTGACTCAGTGGGCCATGTTCTCGATGTGTCCTTGAATTCAGTTTGAAAGTATCTTTTGAGAATTTTTACATCTATATTCATAAGTGATATTTGACTGTAATTATTTTCTTCTTTGGGGGAGACAGTCTTTATGTAGCTTTGGTATCAAGGCAATAGTGGCCTCATGAAAATGACTGGGCAATGTTCCTTTAGTTTATATTTTGCAGAAGAATTTCAGGATTATTTGAGTTAATTCTCCTTTGAAAGTCTGGTAGAATTTTGTACTAAATTCATCTGACCTTGGGCTTTTTGGGGGTGGGATTTTGGGAGACTTAATTACTGCTTCTATTTCACTAGGTATAAAGGGTTTATTTAAGTTACTTACTTGATTGTGCTTTAATTTTGGTAGGCTGTATATATGTATATCAAGAAATTCATCCATTTCTTTCAGTTTTTCCAGTTTAGTGGAGTACAGATGTTTAAGGAACATCCTTATGATTGATTCTCTGGATTTACTCAGTGTCTGTTGTAATGTCCATGTGTATATGGACATTAAATCATGGTCTACAACTGCAAACCATCAAATCATGGTCTCTCTTTTTATTAATTATTGTTACATATGTACACATACACATGCTCCTAAATACATAAGTATAACTTGTTCAGTATGTATAATGCTACTTATATGTATGTCTTCATGGCTGACCATTTGGTATTGGATAATTAATTGGTATGCTCTTCTCTAGGTGAGACTATTTCTCCTGCTCTCACCATACCTTAGTTGCCTGTAGTAATTGTGTAGTGTTGAATCCTCATGGGTTTTCCCCAGCCACTTTAGTGTGTCTATTTTTATTGTCCTTGTTCAGATCATGTTAAGGTTGTCATGTTAGTGAAACTTCATATATATAGCTGGCATTTTTAAAAGACATAATCTCACAACAAACTCCTTATTGTTCTATCTCTTACAATTGTTCTACTTCCTCTCCTCAATTACCCCTGAACTTTAGGTTTGGAAGTTGTTTTATAGATATATCCAGGGGGACTGGGCTCCACAACTCTGCATTTTGAGTTATTATGGTTTTCTGTAATGGTCTCCATCTGTTGCAAAGAGAAGTTTCCTTAATGAGTGATGAGGGCTACACTTATCTGTGGGTATAAAGACAAATATGTAGGATGTATTTATGAATTATTTTGATGTAGTAAAGGTGCAGTTGTAGGCTCTCTTCTGAGATCCACGGCATTAATAGGCCTGGGTAGTTGGCTACATTTCCAGTACCAGACATGATTTCCCTCTTATTGAATGGGTCTTAGTCCAATTACAGACCTGTTGGTTACTGCCAAGGAATGCAGTACCCTTAGGGTTATTGTGTTGTGCTGTCATACACAGTCATAACTGTGTAAGACTGTTACTTGCTTCTTTTCTTTGGAAGCTTTCATGGCACCTTGTGGAACCATTAAAGCTAGTCCTTGAGGAGGAACTGTGTCCAGCTCAGGGACCACTGAATCTATGTCTGAAGTGCATGGTATCTTCAGTAGTAGGGACTTACATTCCACCTCTGTATGGCAGCCAACAGCAGTAGCAGCAGTCTGAAATGTTTGGGGAGTCTTGTGGACAACACTGACAAACAGCTCAAAAGAGGGTTTCTCATGTCTAGTAACACTTATTCTGTAGTCACTCTGCTGAGCTCTTTTTGTGAGTCAATTAGCAGTCACATTCATTTTTCCAATTAGAAATCAACCATGGAAAAGAATGAAATAGCTCTTCAAAGTCACTTTAAAAAAGAAAAAGAAATGACTGAATCACATCCTCGAGTGATCTGATTCGAATGCCTGCATGATGACATAATACAGTATACCTTCTCAAGTTTAACAAAAAATAGAACTCCTCACAGACTCTACATGTTGTCAACACCATGGATATGAACTACTGGAAGCAGCACAGCCCATCACAGCAGTTTTAGAAAGGGAATCTGACAAAATCTGAAACCTATTCACTTTTTTCTGTGTGGATCCTATTTCCCATAATTTTATATCAGTTAAAAGAGAAGAACAAAATCTTATAGTACTTATCTTAATAGAATTTGTTAGTATGTTACTTATTAATAACTAAGAAAAGTATCTATAGAAGTGCTGTACCTCTTCATGTGAAATGATAATCATCAAACTATAAAGCTCACCTCTCTGCTATTGTAATGACAAGAAAGTGAAAAAGCATGTGTTTCACAGTGGATATTCAAAACATGACTTTTAACAGTATTATTAAATAAATTCCCCAAAATTATAACTTATTAAATATGAATCAGGTTCATAGGAAGCTGAATTATCCCTCAGAGGGGCTTTACAAAGATAGTATAGACTCATGTCTATAGAAGCCATGATGAGGCGCTAAGGAGAAAGAGCATTACAAGATATACACAATGAATAGTATGGTGTGGTCCTGAGAGAGAGAAAAACAGACATTTCCAATCCTAGAATACTAGGAGAGTTATACCATGGGCTGTGTGTTGGAGTCTTGAAAGGAGAGAGCCTTCAATTCCATATGGTAATGGAAATTTCTGACTCTTACATATTTCAGAGGATTCATACTGTGTGACCTACATGATAGAAGTCAGAAGGTACTAATAATTATAATTAATGGTTGTCTTGCAACTACAAGTATTTGGTGGAGGCTGTGAGACCTCACCATACTTTGTCAACTGTCTGTCACAGAGAGCTTTAGCAGGGAGAGACATGGCCTGATTTCTGAAGGAGAGAAAGAGGGCAGCAGTAGGGGCTATGATTGAATAATCTAGTCTATATATTTCTATAAAAATAGATATTGCTTTATAGAGCAGTATCAGAGAGAAATGGAGCCCAAGAAAGAGAGATGTCAACCTTTGCTCAAACTTCTTCATGCATAATTAGGGCTTAGTAAGCATCATTTGTAGTCTAAGTAAAATGCTGTGTGTTTTTAAAATATAATTATTTATATAAGAGTGAGGTTCAGAGTAAACAGAGTAAAGAATATCAATTATATATTGTATAAATATGCAGTCTTATGGTTATTAATGAAAATTTTCAAGAGTAACAGTAGACATTGGTTTATGGTTTAGGAAATCAATTACTTTGATGGATGTTTAAGTTTTCTGTTAGAATGTACATTTTCTCAGAATGTACCAGTTATCTATACTGTTGTATTCCCATTGTGGTACTCAATCCAGAAGCAGCAGACCATTGGGATCCTGGAAGGCCCCAGGTTCCTGGGTGCCACCTGAGTTTTCATGAGTCAGAATTACTGAGTGTGAGATTCAGGAACCTGAGCTGTAACAAACTCTCTGAAAGATTTTCACGTCAGCTGAGAACCATGGAGCTGGGGACAATAAACCCTAGGTTTACCAGCTTGCTAACTTTTTATGTAGAACTTGAATGGTCCAAGTCCCAAATGATAGAAAGAAAATGAAGTACATTGATGACTAAATTTAAGCTTCTGTTTTGACTGATTCCTTTTCTCTAAATAAACCCTACAACAAACCTGTCCCCCAAGATGTACATGCATCTGTGGCTCTGAAAAAGAACTCTCAGAGTTGTCTGTCAGCTTGGGTAGCCTTAGATTAGTTCTCCACACTTAGATGAGAGAAAAGGGAGAGTGTATGGAAATTCTTACAGTTCTTTCTGCTCTTAAAATTAAGTTTGCAATGGAAAGCTGTGATTCTAAGTAGGAAGAAAGCTCACCTTCCTGACAGGGAACTGATTTTCAAAAGTCTATATATTAGTTATTCAGATGAATATCTCACCTTCTAATTAACACTTAAAATTCTGGAATACAATTTAATTTTCTAACATCTTCCAACAGTCCTAAATTCTGGTAAGACTCTTATTAGGGAGAGGTAAATTACTATAGCCCAAATTTGTATAATAGACTGGAGTCCCACTATAAAATAGAAAATTATTAGAAACTTGAGTTTTCATCATATGATCTATCTCCTTGGTCATATGTGCCTAAATCCTGCTTGAATTTGCTGTGGTCTGAAAGAACAAACCAGAACTTCATCCTATCTATGAATAGTACCTAATGATAGATGAGGAATTTTTATAAGGTTACTATAGGTAAATGTTAATCTTGAAAGCTGCTAAAATACCCATAAGGGAATCAAATACAAATCAGGGTAAACTACCATGTAAATGTAAATATAGAGAGTCATAAGGAGGATAAACTAATGGTTTAATAACATGTATATATTACATGGCATATTTCTTAACATTTGCAAGTCTGCTCTCACTCTCAGGTTTCTTAAAATATTCTGTAATGAATTCATAATACCATTTTTATCAAGGTAGAATATTTCACTTCATGGCAATCATAACTCTCCATACACTTGTTATGTAATTTATATATATTTTTATCATTTGATTGACCAGTCTTGGTAAAATTTTTATGTGAATATTATCTTTTTTGTTTGTTTGTTTGTTTTTCCAAGACAGGCTTTCTCTGTATAGCTTTGTGCCTTTCCTGAATCTTGCTCAGTAGACCAGGCTGACCTCAAACTCAGAGATCTGCCTGGCTCTGCCTCCCGAGTGCTGGGATTAAAGGCATGTGAATATTATCTTTAAATGAGTCTCAGTCACAGGATATTAAAATTGCCAACATATGCTTAAGAAATTTCTATGTGAAGTTTTGGACTTTGAGTTAGGTCTAGCATCACAGTTTGCTAAAACAGCATGGAAAGATGTATTCTGATATGACTGTGAGTTCCCAGTGGGCCCAAATGCACACATCAGGCAGATACAAATCTGGTTGGCAACAGAGTAAGGTTCCACATCAAATTTTGGTGAAAAATTGCTGATAGACTGTAGCTAGAGTTTTCCTGCTTTGCCCACAGTCAGGACAAATCTTTGTCACCCACTAGTCCCACAGCCGCTCAGACCCAACCAAGTAAACACAGAGACTTAAACTGCTTACAAACTGTATGGCCGAGGCAGGCTTCTTGCTAACTGTTCTTATATCTTAAATTAATCCATTTCTATAAATCTATACCTTGCCACATGGCTTGTGGCTTACCAGAGTCTTCAATAGACTCTCTCTGCTGATTAGGGTTGAGTCTGGAGCATCGCCTGGTACACGATGCTATCATAGGAAGCTGGTAAAATCAAGAGTCAAATGATGATTCAAATGTGTTATAGTTTTAACAGTCCAAACTTTATGGTCTAGAAATTGAAGCCAGGCAAGATATGATGTCAACCTATCTTTTGGAAACTGCCTTGTATGAACCCTCTATAAATTAGTCCAGTAAATTTTGAGGCATGTGTTTTTATGGCTTACCATTTTATGTGATTGTTTTTCTCTAACATTTATCAGATTATTAAACATCCTTCATCACCTCCCCATCTAATCACAATGTGTTCAAATAGAATGATGTATTTAAAGACCCTAAAAAGTCTATATATTAAATTCATATAAACAGTCATCATCCAAATCATATATTTTTTACAGAATCATCTATAGGCGGCTAAAACTCAATACACTTCACAAATTCACTGGAGCCAAAGTCAAGAATATTTTCATTAAAAACCAGTATTGTATTCCTACTAATGACTTTAAAATCATGGGTTTTTACCAGTGAAATGAAAATAACAATCTCTGTTTAAGTAATCAGTTGTTTCTTTTTAAAAATTTTATACTACTTTTTGAGATTATGATAAAATTACATCATTTCTCCCTTTCCTTTCCTTCCTCCAAACCATCCTATATATCACTCCTTGCTCTCTTTCAAATTCATGGCCTCTTTTCATTAATTAATATGTTAAAGCATACATGTATATGTGTATATAATACAACTCCTGTACATAAGGCCCAGAGATCATTAAAAAAGAGGGAAAAGAAAGATTGTAAAAGTGAGAGGATCAGGGAATTTGCTGTGCGGTTGTGTCTCCCAGGAATGCCAAAAGCTACATCCATAAAGCCACACTATCATTACTACCTGAACATGAGCTGAACAAGGACAACAGCAATAGATAGGCTAATGTGGGTGGGGGAAATCCCAGGAGGCCTCAATCCTACAAATTAACATTTTCTGAGACAGAAACAATGACTTTACCACATTTCCATCCACCTGTAGCAACTGCTTTCCTAATAAAAACATGTAAGAAATATGAGCTATTCAAACTTTAGATTATCACATCCAGAATGTGGCTGACAAATTACATGCTTGCAGACATTAACTGTGAAATAAGCAATGTTGGATAAATGTACTGTCTTTCTATGGCATTGCACATATGTTTTTATTCCAGGTACTATCATAAATTCTATCCACAAAAGGATTGGCAAAAACATAACCAAATGAGTGGATTCTTCCTCACAGGGTTCTCTGACAACTGTGACCGTCAGCTCTTACATGATTTGCTTTTCATGGTGACATCCCTATTGGGATTGGCAGGTAACCTCATCATTTTCACCATCACAACACTGGACCCATAAGTTCAATCTCCAATTCCATTATTTCCTAAATCACTTTTCCTATCTCAATGTCACCTACTTTTCTGTCACAATTCCACACTCAGAAAGTTCCTTGGTGGTACTACCTATATTTCATATGCTCTGTGTGCTACATGTTTTCTTCTTTGCTTCTTTGGCCTGGGCCAAGGTGTTCATTCTCACAGTGATATTTTATGACCACTATGTGATCATTTGTCTCCCTCTGCACTATGATGTCATCATGGGTTCCAGAAAGTGCAGATGGGCTGTGATAGCTGTGTGGTTAAGTAGAGGCATACCAAGTTTAGATGAAATTTTCCTGGTCCTGCCTGGCTCCCCATACCTGTGGCCGCTTGGACCCAAGTAAACACACAGAAGCTTATATTAATTAAAACTACTTCGTCATTAACTCAGGCTAACTATTGACTAGCTCTTACACTTAAACTAACCCATAATTCTTATTTATGTTTAGCCACATGGCTTAGTATCTTTTCTCAGTTCTGCCTTCACATCTTGCTTCCTCTGTGTCTGGTTGGCAACTCCTGACTCATCCTTCCTGTTCCCAGAATTCTCCTCTCTGCTTATACTGCCTATACTATACTTTCTGCCTGGCTATGGTCAGTCAGTGATTTATTTATCAACCAACTCAGAGCAACATACATTCATAGCATACAGAGCAATATCCACAACAACCAGGAATCTTGTACACAGCAACCACATTTTCTATCAGATTCTGCAGGGTTAAAAATAATCAACCAATTCTTCTGTAATGTTCCTCATTTACTGAAACACTCCTGCTCCAACTAATGGCTGCAGGCAACAATATTTATAGATAAACTGCAATACACAGCTAGTGTCATTATAGATACTCAGTACAGTTTCTTTACAGGAACTATTAAAATCATTTTGTTGTTTAAAATTAAAATAAAATGAATCATTAGGGCTGGAGAGTTGGCTCAGAGGTTAAGAGCACTGACTGCTCTTCCACAGGTCCTGAGTTCAATTCCCAGCAACCACATGGTGGCTCACAACCATCCATAATGAGATCTGGTGCCCTCTTCTGGCCTGCAGTCATACATGCTGTATACATAATAAATAAATAAATCTTTAAAAAATGAATCATTATACTTGTTAAATTCTATTATACTTAATGCTTCTCATGTATACATACATGGTGCACATGCAGAGGTCCAAGGATAACTTGTAGTGGGTAGCCATTCCAGCTTGGATCTGGAAGTTCCAACCCCCATTGAGATTCTGGCAACTGTCACGCCTACGAGGTGGGGCCAGGGGAGGCGCCTGAAGATCCAAGACCTGGATGGGCAAGCGCTCTCTCTGTTCTGGGACAGTGGAGGTGGACCGAGCAGAGCTCCAGAGAACACTGCTGGACTTTGATACACCTTCCCCAGACCACACAACCTACCTTTCCCTTTTTTTGTAAGTTACCCACTAAATAAATCTTCCTTTTAACTACGTGGAGTGGCCATAATAATTTCACCAATAATAACTTGCAGGATTCAGTTCTCTTTTTTCAACAATGTGGGACCTAGGAACAAAACTGAGGTCATGAGTCTTGACAGTAAATGCATTTCCCTACTGAGCTGACCTCATGCAGATCTCATGCAGCTGACCTCCAAACAATATTTTCTACCATGTCATGTCCATTGAGTATGAGTTTTTTTATATCAGTGGCAACAAATATTAAACACTCTGGGTCAAGACACAACATTAAATTTATAATCAAGAGTTTCTACTGCGTAAATTAAAGCATTCACTATACTTGCTGTAAGACATAAACTCTGCCTTTGGAGTCACAAAACATTAAAAAATAGCACAATTTTATATATTCATTTTAATGGACTGTTTTAGTCTATTGAATTAGAAAAGAAGCATGAATTTTCCATCTACTACTATGCCTTCAATGTTTTTTTATGTTGATGTCTAGACAATTTTACTGAATCACTATTATTATATATTGATTGCCTGACATAGATATGATAGGATGAAAGGGTAGATTATTGAATCTACTTTTAAAGAACAACTTGTTTAGAAATGTTTTTCATTGCTATGGATTTTAGTTTATTGATACAAATTTAAAGTTAATTTAGCTATACTGATGTATATTTTTACTCTTGTTTAAGGTATTATATTTGTACAACTCATTTGAAATTGTAATGTATAATTAAGAAATACAGATTAATAGTCATCTATGATAATCAAACTTGTAGTCATGTTAGTTAAGTTTTCTAGGTATTCATAGATATATTTCAGATAGATAGATAATCTTCGAACATGTCAAAGACCTACAGAATATGGCATTCAAAATGTTTTAAAAACAGACTTTCTGGACAGTGAGACACATCTGCTCCTGGCAGCACCAATTTAATTCAGAGAGGGGGATGGGCAGCAAAGACACTCCATATGAAGTTTATCTTCTTCTTGGAAAAAATGGCCATTTGGGCAAGAAACTGTTCTTGCCTGGACTGCTTGACAAAACATTATATTGACTGGACATGTAGAACCCTTAGGAAGGTGACCATTGAATTTTGCACGGCAAGATGGTCCTTCAGTTTCCTGGCTCATGAAAGAGACTACCAGACATTCTACAGAACACAGAAAAAAATAACTGAGAGACTCTTGGCCTATAGGTTAAAGAATGGATGCCCCAACTGTAGAAGTAACCGTCTTATTAAATAAGAAACACAGAGCCAATGTAAAGATGAAAGCTCAAGAGGTCAGAGTTAATAGCAAGCTATCGCAGAAGCTGGGCAGTGGTGGAGCACTCCTTTAATCCCAGCTCTTGGGAGGCAGAGCTAGGTAGATCTCTGTGTGTTCAAGGATACAGCCAGCATGGAGACACACGCTTTTAATCTCAATACCAACCATAGAAGACCTGGAGGTCTGTACAGACAGGCAGTGACGAGGCAGTCATGTGGTTGGGTTTACAACCAATGAGAAGGCAGAACAGAAAGTCTTTATAAAGATAAACACACAGGAAGTAGCTCTCTTGGCTGAAGAGGACAGCTGAAGCAGGAAGAGTAAGGCTCTTAGCTCTGACCTCTTGAGCTTTCATCTTTACATTGGCTCTGTGTTTCTTATTTAATAAGAGGGTTACTTCTACATTTGGTGCCCAATGTGGCAAGAATCCATTAAAAACCTCTTGGCTTGGCTTGGCGGCAGGTCTGGTTTCCCACCTGGGTGGCCCAGCTCCCTAGCTCGGGCCCAGGTTGGCTTGGTCTCAGGCCGGACTGACCATAGCCCCAAGTGGTTAGCTACAGCTGGAGCTATTTGCTTAAAGCCAGTGCTACAAACAACTCAGACCTGCCCTGCTGAACAGGGCCCCTGCCTGTAAAGCCAACATACATGGTCAGAGCTTAAGGAAGCCAGAGCCCAGGCTCGACTTGGCTCAAGCAGGAACACGTGGCTGGATCTAAGCTTTTAGCCTGAACTTGTGGTTACACTTTCTTGCTCTCTCTCTCTCTCTCTCTCTCTCTCTCTCTCTCTCTCTCTCTCGATTCACACGTTGGACACTAGGTGGCTATTTTGAAATTCCCTCAGATTTCTACTGTTCTACACAGACTTGGTAAGTCAATTAAGACATCAGATATTTTAAAGGAAACTATTTAAAAGAGAAATTTTTTCCACATTTAAAAAAAAATGGGTTTTACGTGTACATTGGAAGAAAATTGGGCTTTGTTTGAAATTTTAGGAAGTCTGACAATGGAACAACTATATGAGAAGATTAATGTTGATCAAATTATGCACTTTATTACTTTTCTTATCCTCATTTTACTATTTAAAAAGATAGTCAATTTAAGTGCCAGGATAAAAGTTTTAGAAAAACCTGTCAAACCTGTTAAAATAAATTAAACAGAAATTCAAATTCAGGCAGAAGAAATTAACAGTGAAGTTATTTCAAGATTGGATCATAAGATTACAGAAAGAAAGCCTGTTTTCACACAATCACCCTTAATTTATCTGGTAACCGTACATCAGTTACCTGATCAAGTGAATACACAAAATATTTGAACTCCAATTGAAATGTTAGATTTACGAAAGTTTAAGGAGGCAATAGTATCTTATGGCATGCATTCCCCATATGTAAAGAAAATGTTAGCTGGGCGGTGGTGGCGCACGCCTTTAATCCCAGCACTTGGGAGGCAGAGGCAAGCGGATCTCTGTGAGTTTGAGGCTAGCCTGGTCTACCAAGTGAGTTCCAGGAAAGGCACAAAGCTACACAGAGAAACCCTGTCTCGAAAAAGCAAAAAAAAAAAGAAAAGAAAATGTTAAACACCTGGTCAACTTATAATAGGATTATACCACAGAACTGGCAGGAGCTGGCACATGCTATTCTAGAACCCTGACAAAGGCTCCAGTGGCAAATGTGGTTTAAAGAGCAGGGTAAAAACATAGAAAAACAATAGAGGGATAAAGGAATACAAGTCTTCCAGGATCAGCTTGTTGGAGAAGGCCAATATGCTTCAGTACAAACACAATGTTTATATGATATCCAAACCTTAATTCTATGTCGAATGGCAGCCTTGAATGAATGAGACAGAATTGAGGAACCAGAAAAGAAAACTGAGTCATTTACAAAGGTTATACAGGGCCCAAAAGAATCTTTCACAGATTTCTTATACAGACTGGTTTCAGCAGTAAAGGGGATGGTCCTGAATTCAGAAGCTGGTCAGGTAATAATTGAATCTTTGGCTTTTGAGAATGCGAATGCAGCATGCAAAAGAATAATCAGGCCATTAAAGGCAAGATCTAAACCCTTGGAAGATTGGATTAGAGACGGTTAATGTTGAGGCTCATGACCATGATGATATGTGGTTAGGAGAAGCAATTTCAAAAGGTTTGAGAAATATTAGATGTTTTGGATGTGAAAAGCAAGGACATTTGAAAAGGGACTGTAAACAAGTCATTCCTATAAATGATGTTTCTTCAAGGAACAATGGCAACAGAATGCCCCTTCCTTCTGGAGTATGCAGAAGGTGTGGTAAGGGAAAAAACTGGACCAACCAATGTAGATCAGCAAGGGACAGGCAAGGTAATCCTTTGCCTCGGGCTTTGGAAAACTCCCAGAGGGGCCTCAGGCAGGCCCCCACAGTAAATCCAGTTCAAACCTTTCCTGCAGTTGTAGAGGAAACCCCTACTCAAAGCAATTAAATAACCAAATGCCTATTGGAATAAATCATGCTGGTTGGGATGATGAAACAGAGAGAATAGAAAATTCAGGAGAAAAGATAAAGAAAAATTTTTGGCAAACTTCTATAAATGAACAAAGACCAAAATTAATAATAAGAATGAATAGTGTTTTGTTGTCTGGTCTGGTAGACACAGTGCTGACGTTACCATAATTGCACCAGAATTTTGGCATCCAACTTGGCCTCTTCAGGAGGTAAACGTTCAACTGTTAGGAATTGGAACATTATCTCAAGTGAAGCAGAGTGCAAGATGGTTTGAATGTATAGGTCTAGAAGAACAGAGAGAAAAATTAAAACCATATGTGGCTAACATAGCTATGAACCTGTGGGGTCGAGACCTGTTGCAACAATGGAATACTCATATTAACATCCCTTCAACCTCAGAAACAAATCATAAACTAGCACATGTTTCTGAGAGAAATATTAGAAGATATTATTCTAATGAGTGGTCACCAGCTATCCATATTATACAAAAACAGGGCACAACAACTGATGATCTTCCAAAGACACCAACAGCTCTACCTTTAAAATGGTTAACAGACAAGCCTGTATGGGTTCAGCAATGGCCTTTAACAACAGAGAAACTCCAGGCTTTAGAAGAGCTGGTATAAGAACAGTTAAATGCTTAGCATATTGAAGAATCAACCAGCCCTTGGAATTCTCCTGTACCCAACATTGCAAAAGAACTTTGGGTGACTGTCCAGGCAGCCAGCTGTCTCTGTCATTCTAGATTTTTTGAAGTTGTTTACAATGTACTTCCTGTTTACTTAGATAACATTATATCCTTCTGGGGTCTTTGACGTAGTTGAAGACTAGATAGTTATAATTTTCCTTGGTTATGATAAAAGATAAATTAGATATGAAACCTTAGACTCACAAATATAGGATAGATAGAATATTTTCTTTAATTTTGTCAAATACAAATAGACTAGATATTGTAATTATAACTCTTGCTTGATAACTGTTTTGTTATATGCAATTTTACTATGTTAAAGTTAAAACCTTCCTTTTTAATTAAACAGAAAAGGGGAAATGCTGTGGGATAATGCTTTTGTACACTGAATTAATAAAACATTGATTGGCTAGTAGCCAGGCAGGAAGTTTAGGTGGGATAAGCAGACAAGGAGAATTCTGAGAAGAGGAAGGCTGAGTCAGAAGATGCCAGCCTCCTGTCCAGGGAGCAGCATGTAATAGCACACAGGTAAAGCCACAGAACATGTGGCAACATAAAGATTAACAGAAATGGGCTGAGTTTAAATGTAAAAGTTAGCCAATGGTAGGCCTGAGCTAATGGCCAAGCAGTTTTAATTAATATGAGCCTCTGTGTGTTTACCTGGGTCTGAGCAGCTGCAGACCCAGCAGGACACAGGAAACTTCCAGCTACAATTGTCACATTAGGTGAGTTAGAAGGTCTTTCTTCAATTTATAAAGTGCTTTTATTGTCTTCTATTAGTTGTATAGAAACAGTTAGAACATCTTCATTAATGATGTCAAATAGTATAATTATCCTTGAAAAAAAAACTTTCAAGATCTATAAATTAACTGGAGAAATGTGATGCTATGGGAAACTAGTTTTTCCAAAATAGTAAAAGACTAAATGCTGAATTAAGGGATCACTTAAACCATATACAGTTTTTTTTTGTCCTGAATCTAACATTTTGAATTAAAGCAATATATCTACTTGATCATTGAAGTTTGTATTCTTTCATCCATCATCCATTCCAGAGAAATTATTTAACGACATGATGATAATCTGTGACACATTACAGATAGTATCCATCCTCATGTTCTCTCACAGTGCACTGTGGTAACTCCACATTCAGTTCAGGCATCTGTAGCAAACAAAAGGAATCAGCTCCTGGGGTGGCAGATCCCAGAGAGGAGAGAAGGAGTCAGTGAGGGAAGAAGTGAACCAGGCCATGGTGGTCGAGAGAATCTCACAGTCAGACTGATTAGCAGTCAGAGTGCTTCTTTATTTGTACAGGCTCCACCTTTGTGTATTGTCACAAATAAAACTTCCAGTACTGGAATTAAGTTGTTGGCAAAAGGGGTCTCACTGGAATCCCCATATAACCCAGGCTGTTGCCAAGATTATAGGTTGCACTCCACAAATGGACAACAAAGCCCCATTGCTGAAGACAACACCTATACACCTCACTGAACATGGAGAAGTCAAGCTGGTGCCTTCACAGAGTCTTCACCCATATGTACTAGAGTTTTTGGTACAGGGAGGTACTCTGCCTGCTAACAAAGGAGAAGTATAAACACCAGGCTAGCCACAAAACCTTTGATCTACAATGGTGCTGCGCCAGCAAGATAAGATATGCTAGGGCGATGGTGGCACAAAGTTTGTGGCAGTAACCAACCAATATCTGATTTGACTTAAGGCCCTCTCCACATGATGAAACCCATACCTGACACTGCTTGTATAACCAAAAACTAGGGACCCAGGAAAAATAATCAAACACTGATAAAAACAACAACAACAACAAAAACAGTGATAAAATGACTCCTAGTTATCAGGGCCATCATCATAACTCAGCTGTCATCAGAGAAGCTTGCTCTCAGAACAGATGCAAACAAATACAGAGACCCAGAGTTAGATATTATGGAGAGAGAGAAAGGGGGTGGTCTTGGAACACCCTACCCTAAATGGGATGTCTCTATCAAATCCTTCCCCTCAGAACTCAGAGAACCCCATGGAAAAGGATGGAGAAAGAGCTTAAGAGCCAGAGAGGTTAAGGTACACGAAGAAAACAGGGCACTCTCAACAACATGAGCAGCTTTCATATGAACTCACAGAGACTGAAGTAGCATGCCTAGATCCTGCACTAGACTGCACCAGATCTTCTGTGTATAGATTATGGCTTCCAGTTTAGTGTTTTTATGGGATTCCTAAGTGTGTGAACAATGGGTCTCTGAATCTTGTGCCTTCTCATGGACTCTCTTCCTTCTGTTTGTTGGTCTTGTCCAATTCTGATGTGATAGTTTTTGTTTCATCTTATAATTTTCTTTGTTATATTTTATTATTATCTCTAAGATTAGAAGTCTGTTCTTTCCTAATGAGAAAGGGAGTAGTTAAAGATTAGAGAGGAAGTGGAGAAATTGGGAGGAAGTGGGAGGGAAAATTGTAATCAGGATATATTATATGAAAAAATAACCTATTTTCAATAAAAGCAAAAAATGCCAAAAGAAAGAAAGAAATTCTTTATTTTGGCAATGCAGTAGGAAGTGAGGTTGGGAGCATCATAAGAGAGCATGATAATTTTATAAAAGAACTTGACAATATTTGATACTTATACATTTCTTCAGTATTAATCCCACCTACCTTAATTTCATTTTATAGAAAAATAGTGACAGTAATGCCAGCTTTACAATATTGATCTTCTAATATTTGTTGTATTGTCTATTCACATTTAGTAAAAATATAGCAATGAATTTTTGTGGAAGTGTTATTGATAGTTTTAAAGCCCAGACACAAATCCTGTTTATAATGGAGACAAGCTGAAAAACAACTGGTTAAAATAGACAGTAAAAACACGTCTTTAAGATTTCATAATCTTAAGTGAAATTTACTGCAAACTGTGATTTACTTTGAGAGAAATACCACATGGCTTTTTGAGTATAATGAGTATATAATCATTATACTTAGACCATATAGCACCCAAAAAATATTGGTAGTAAGGATATAAATCATGAACTGGATAGTCATGATTATTTATGAAAATGTTACTATCTAAAATTATACTTAAGGTACTAAAAATTATCTAAACAATAATGTGAGCTTTCTCATTCTTTAGTTACTATTGAAGCTTTTGTAAAATGTTAATGACAAGTGTTAACTGGGCCCACATGTGAAGTTTGTATAGACATATTTTAATATCTCCTGTTTAATGTTTTTTTTTCTTTTTCTTCCTTTTTTTTTTGGTTTTTCGAGACAGGCTTTCTCTGTGTAGCTTTGCGCCTTTCCTGGAGCTCACTTGGTAGCCCAGGCTGGCCTCGAACTCACAGAGATCTGCCTGGCTCTGCCTCCCGAGTGCTGGGATTAAAGGCGTGCGCCACCAACGCCTGGCCATGTTTAATGTTTTAATGATAGCAAGTTTCCATTATAGATGACGAATATAGCTGGTTGAAATCTAGAATTCCATATGTAGACATCAATTTCACAGGAAAAGATGAAAATTAGAATAAGTTTTCCAGAACAATTGACATTTGAGAATCAATTATTTTTATGATGACTAAATTTTCCTGTTAGTCCCTCACAAAGGCTCAATTCAGCTACTCAGTGGCTCTCCACTTACGGTGTGCAGACCATCACAAGCAATTCTCCTAGGAGCCTGTCAGACATGCAGTTTCCTTGAAGTCTCCTGAGACCTCCAAGTCAGAGCTGCTGCTGGGTGTGGGGTAGAGACTCTCTGTTAGCTTTGTGGAAATTTCAAGGACTCTAAGTCCCAGTAGGCAAAGAATGAGAGAAAATGAGGTGATTTTGTCATTAAATTCAGGCTTCCAATTTTAATGATCCAGCCTCCCCCACTCTACCTCAAAATGGAAATGACCTCCCCAAAGGGAAACTATGTTTCATTTTTCGTTGAGGCTTTTGGCTTTAAGCCTGAAGACAGTGATCAGGCTTCATAGGATGTTGGCCAATTTGGAGGATTGCCCACATACCAGCACAACTGTGGTAAGTTTTCCGTACTGAGATGAGAGATTTTATAGAAATTCTGACAGCACTTCATAACATTGCCAAGATAAGATTGTCATTGTAGCCAGAGAGGAAGCTCACCTCCCTGAAAGGAGCAGATTAATAAAATTAATAAATCAATAATTAAAGGATATTTATTAATGGATTAATAAATCTATAGATTTAACTTTTAAAAATTTATCATAAGAAGATATCATTAAAAGAAATGGTATATTGGGATAGACAAATGTTTTACATGTTGATTAATGAAAAACTTCTGTAAAACATTTCTTCTAATGTTCAGTTTTTGAGGCTATTCTCCCAATATCTATGTGTTCATTTCACTACCATTTATAAACATTACAGAAAAGAATCCAGGTGAATTCCAAGAAACACACATCTTAATTCTTACTTTAATATTCTGAAAATACTTTCTGATTAAAATACTTGTTTCTGGGCTGGAGAGATAGATCACCAATTAAGAGCATTGGCTGTTCTTCTAGAGGTCCTGAGTGCAATTCCCAGCACCCACATGACAGCTCCTAACTGTCTGTATTTACATTCACTGTGATTCTGGTACCCTCACACCAACATACATGAAAGCAAAACACCAATGCACATAAAATCTTTAAAAACAATACTTTCTCCCAAGAAGAAGAAGAAACTGCTTTTTTTTGAGTAAGGGCCTGTTTAAGATGGACTCTAGCATGATGTTTGTCTTGTAAAAATGAATGCATGGCACATTCGTTTTGTGTTCTTTGTCTGCTGGTAGCTATGTGTATAACTGTGGCAGATTAAAGTGTAAATTGAACCAAAATAAAAAATTATACACATATAATAATGTATGTTTTAAAGAAAAAAGGGGAAGAAAAACAAGACCACAGAAAAGAGAAGCTGTATTAGAAACATAACTCTGATCTCCAATCCTCCCTAATTTCCATTTTGTGGTTTGAAAAAAAATCAATAAATTTGAGAGAATTCTAGAATTACTGAAAGTTTTATTTCAACAGAATAAGAGGTAAGAAGTTTTCAGAAGTGACTGTTAAAAGGAAAATCAAATATTTAGTTAGCAAACTATCTATTCTCCTTTCTTCTCTTCCTCTGTCTCCCCATTGTTTTGACAGGATCTCACTGTGTAGCTCAGGCAGATCTTGAAGTCATGATTTGCTGCCATAGCCTACTTGTGCCTGATTGCAGGTTTGTGCCACCTGGCTTAGAACTAACAACCATTTCATACTAATCTAAACTGAATGAACTGCCAGGAAGTAAGATACAGAAATGCAATGCTCAGATATCAGGTTCACTGCTTAAGAAAAGAAGACATGAGAGAGAAAAATCAATCTGTGCTGTCACTAGGAGAAATGTATTAGCTGGGGAAAAACTATTCTCAGATTTATGATTTATAGAGCAAAATGCTGTCCCAAAGGCTTAGGAGTCTCCCAAATACCAGTATGAAGTTGATGATAAGCCATTACATAAAGAGATTTCACCATATTTGAACAATGCCAGAGAAGACTGACCACTTCTCACAGCATCTGCTGAAACTCACAGACAGAAGATGAAAATCTCAGAAAACCACAAGTCAGCTCATGTCACAACACAAATTTGGAAAGGGGGAATGGTTGTCTGACTCCCTCCCACAAAGATCAGCAGTGGACCATGAAGGAAACCTTGTTTTTCTCTGAGAAGTAAGTGAAGTAACTGGATAAAATAAATTAAGCTTTAAGTTTAGAAATTGTATTTCCCCTACAGAGTTATTCATTAACTATTAAAATACAACACAACAAAAAAAGTAGCCCAGTCAGTGATCAAAATTATTTATGATTTATTATTTATTATTGGTGAGGTCAGAGGAGGGCACCAGATCCCCTAAAGATGGAATTGCAGGTTGTTCTGAGATGCCTGACATGAGTGTTTGGATCTGAACTCAGGTCCTATGGAAGGGCAAATACTCTTAACCACTGAGCATCTGTGCAGCCTGAGATCAAAATTTTTAATCAAAATCTCATCAGTATATTTATGCTGATAGCTTGAAAATAAAACAAAGCAGTTTGCCTGTGAAAAGAAAACAGTGATTGTTTTTTATGGAGCAAAATATTTTTTTTTCTGACAGCACTACTGATTGGCCCATATTTTCATCCACCTGTAACAACTGCTTTTCTGATACAAAGGGTAAGCACCACAGGTATAAGAAATGTGAACTTTATACCTAAGGTTCTGATATCCAGGACACAACCAACTAATTATTTGTTCACACACATTAATTAACGAAATTAATGTTGGATTAACGCATAGTTTCTATTGCATTTACTACATCTTTTTTCTCTCTAGCTGCTACCACAATTTCTAGTCTTAAAATGACTATGACAAACTTAACCACAAGGAGTGGGTTCCTTCTCATGGGATTCTCTGACAAACGTGAGCTACAGATTTTGCATGCCTCACTCTTCTTGGTGACATATCTATTGGGGTTGGCAGGTAATTTCATTATTATCACCATCACAACACTGGACCCGCAGCTCCAGTCCCCAATGTATTACTTCCTGAAGCACCTTTCCCTTCTGGACCTCTCATCCCTTTCTGTAACAGTTCCCCAGTCTATTGACAATTCCCTGATGGATAATGACTACATTTCATATGGCCAGTGTATTCTGCAAGTTTTCTTTTTCACATCATTGGCTGCAGCTGAGGTGTCTATTCTCACAGTGATGTCCTATGACCGCTATGTGGCCATCTGCCTCCCACTGCACTATGAGGTCATCATGGATCCCAGGAAGTGCATGTGGGCTGTGACAGCTGTGTGGTTAAGTGGAGGCATCTCGGGAACCTTGTACACAACAACTACATTCTCTATCAGATTCTGCAGGGACAAAATAATACACCAGTTCTTCTGTGATGTCCCCCAGTTACTCAAGCTCTCCTGCTCTAATGATTACCTTGGAGTGTTGGGAGTGGCTGCCTTCATGGCTGTAATGGCATTTGCCTGCTTTATTGCTGTCACCTTCTCTTATGGCCAGATATTCTCCACAATTCTCAGGATGCCTTCTGCTGAAGGTCGTTCTAAGGTCTTTTCCACCTGCCTACCCCACCTCTTTGTTTTCTCATTTTTTCTGATCACAGGTGCATGTGCCTATCTAAAGCCAACTTCTGACTCACCAACTGCTTTAGATCTTCTTCTGTCTATCTTTTACACAGTACTGCCCCCAACACTCAACCCTGTAATATACAGTCTGAGGAATGAGGCCATGAAGACTGCCCTGAGGAAGGTGCTGCCAGGTAGACAGTTCACAGGGAAAAACTTCATATTTGCTCTGTCATAAGTATTTATGATATGTCATAAAACTGCACATATCATACTCAAAGAATGCTTCTGTCATTGGAACCCTTTGAGTTTTCATGTTAATAAAAAGGAAAAGTAGTTTTGAAAAATTGAACTATACTGTAAAACTATTATCATTAGCTGGGCGGTGGTGGCACACGCCTTTAATCCCAGCACTCAGGAGGCAGAGCCAGGCGGATCTCTGTGAGTTCAAGGCCAGCCTGGGCTACCAAGTGAGTTCCAGGAAAGGCGCAAAGCTACACAAGAAACCCTGTCTCGAAAAACCAAAAAAACAAAAAACAAAAAAAATACTATTATCATTGTAAATATTCTTCTCCTGATTTCTTTATCTAACTTATAGAATTCATTTTTTGTTCTTTCCAGTTAAGAGAAGCTAAACATTCATAAACTAATAATGTAGACTTAGTACACATTAACTTTTCTAATACATATATCAATAAGTACATGTATGTAAACACAACTAGTCATAGTAAATATTTTAAAAACCTATGCATGGCCAATACTACAACAGTAAGTAAAATACATAATAATACCATTTACCTGTAAGCTCACTCACTAAGCAAGTCATAACTTTCATTTCAACCATTTTATTTTAAATGCCCATTCTAGTTTTACCTCTCCATATACAAATTTTGCATATTAGCATGAATGTGCATATCATTAATATAGACACTTAAATGATTTAAACAAAAAAACTCTCTTGAATTCATGTTGCTCAGTGTAGTTTGTTTTAAAATTCACTTTACTTTTCAACTGGCTTATCTGTGTTATTTATTTACAGTTCTACCAAAGTGGCTCCAATGTTTATAATTCTGATTATGGCTTATATTTTGAGTCCTTGTATTCCAAACTAAACTCTGGCCCTAAAATGCAACAATTTCTAAGTGTTTTATCTACATAGCAGTCATCCAATTGCTAGTCCAACAGGACCTGAACTTGAACTGGAGTCTCCTTTTAGAAGAATGAACAGGAGGGGAATGAGTTTCATGATGAGGGACAGGGAACATGTTCCTCATTAGCCTGTAAAAGTTTACAAAAGAAGATTCATCGTCCTTCAATTCCTCTAAAATATTTCTGAGAACAAATCTCATAGGGCAATGGGAGAGAGTAAACAGAAATGGGAAAATAGCTAAGAAGGGGAGATACTGATGCATTATAATTAATATATGAAATTAAATAACCTCAGAGGAAACCTGGAAACCTTCCTAGCTGAACAGAAAAAACATATAATATGTAGGTGACCCCAAAAGGGCCACCAGAGCTCCTCCTTGCTCTTTTTTGGAGTAAGAGCCCAGTCCTGAACACACACGACCAGGTCTGGTGCTTGTTTGTGAAGGTTGTGCCTTTCTTTCTTTCATTTCATATTTTCATGTATTGCTATTTAAAATTGCAATAAAACTTAATTAGTGCCCTATCCTGAAATCTTATTGTTTGGCCAATAGTCCTTTTCTTTTTCTGTATGCACATTTACAAGAGAGTACATAATTTAAACAGACTATGTACTATTTCTAAGCATTTAAACATGTAGACAAGTACATCTTTTAGTCATACCATCAATGTATACTCATTAGAATATACATTATATTATTATTATTCATAAATAACTTACTTGGTATTTCCCATTGATGTGAATAAGCATATGTGTTCTATTATAAAATGATCAATAAGGTCTTTGGCTATGAAATGATGAAAAGTCTGTTTTCAAA
This sequence comes from Peromyscus leucopus, assembly GCF_004664715.2. Lineage (NCBI taxonomy): Eukaryota > Metazoa > Chordata > Mammalia > Rodentia > Cricetidae > Peromyscus > Peromyscus leucopus. The sequence continues at coordinate 16,464,973 of NC_051084.1, forward strand.
GACAACTTGTAAGCATCTGAATCTATGAGCATTTTATGTCAAAATAGCAATAAAGGTCTATTAAGGGGAAATTGCTGGTCAAGAGAACAGAATCTTCAGCCTGGGTCAAAACCTAACATTCCTGTTGGGCAGTGTCAATCACCTGACCAAAGACATGTCTAGGAAGGTGTGCTCAACCTGAAGTCATGCTGAAGATATTGGTGGAATAGTTATTTCCTTAGTAAAATATTGTACTTTTCCTCCCTAGAACTCTTGTCCCACAGCACAGTAACTTCCAAAGCCCAAACCATGAATTTTAAGTCTGCCCAATTTTCTGAATTAGTCAGAAAAGCATACTTTTTACTTGCCTGCTTTCCTTCTCTGTTCTAAGCATGCATTCCCCGGTGCTTTGGGCTTTCTTACTCTTTTTTAAAGTCCCCCTCCCCAATGTGTGGCTCCTTTCACCATGTGTCTGACCTCTATGCTGACTCTAACTGCATAGCTTTTTTTTCACCTCTGTTCTCCTCCAGGTATTGACTGAGATTCACAGTTGCCTGCCCTGGGGTGTTTTCTTTAAATTCTAATAAGATTTCTTTGAGCTTACATTTGGATCTGTTCTTAATTCTTTTAATAATGAGACTGATAACCCCAAGAGAGGATCCCGAGTTCCCGGTATCATTTCTATGTTTGTAATTTCTCTGGATTTGTGTCATATGGTAAAATTTACTTTTCTGCCTCTTCAGTGCCTTGTGTGCATTATAAGTTTTGGATGAAGTAAACTGCTAGGAAATTAATTATTCAAAATAACCTCATTCATAAAAATGCTTTCTTTCAGAGAAATTTTCTAAAGGCCCAAGGAAAAGAAGGAAAAAAATGATACCAATTAAGAGAATTAACATAGTCAAAGTCAACATTATACAATAAAGTTAAGAAAGAAATTATACTTGGTTGCTTATAAACCACTAGGCAGCCTTAGAATGTAATACTTGTCAAAAATGTCTCATTCAAATAGGATTGACACCCAGAAATGACGGTGAACAAGTAGAACAATGTTATTAGACACTATAAAGGGTAACTTTAGGGGTCTCTGCAAGCCAGAAGTTATCGCTGGCAGTTGTTCCTGTTTACTTTTTGCTTATTATCTTGTTATTTCATCCTCAATTTTATATCCATGAATACATCTTCTATCCAGACAGTTGTTCAAGTCATGGTTCCTTCCTACTACCCAAATCCTGTATTCAGAAAGTCAATGCATTCTATTGATCACATCTCGCAATTTATAGACATCATGGAGGTACAGAAAGTCATGGTCTTACATAGACCTCAAAGTAAATTCCTAAATTCTTTCTATTCTGAATTGAGTGCATTTCCTCTGAGTTAACATTGTCCATCAACCCTATAAGAATGGATTTATTGTATAAAGTGCATTGTGTTCAATTAAAGGATATAAATAAGTAAATGAACACTGGCTATATATCTATAAAACCACTGTTCACAATTACACAATATTTAGAACATTATCTCCAACTCAAAAAGAGTCCCATGTATCATAGGGCCTTCCATTCCCACACCTTCTAACCCCAAGAAACTTTTAATCTTCTTTTATAATCTACATTTTTTCCATTTTCTACACTGTATCCTGCATTTTATATAGACTTTCCTACATTATCCTGCTATGTGAAATCTGGTCCCTTAGTTCTTTGTATATTTCTCTAGGAGGAATACCTCTCCTGCTCAAGGAATGCTGCATCCAAGGTATTTCCTTTTCCTAGCTTAGCAATTTTAAAACAATTTAAAAAATACCTGTGCCGGGCGGTGGTGGCGCACGCCTTTAATCCCAGCACTTGTGAGTTCGAGGCCAGCCTGTGCTACCAAGTGAGTTTCAGGAAAGGCTCAAAGCTACACAGAGAAGCCCTGTCTCGAAAAACCAAAAAAAATTAAAAAAAAATAACTGTTAAGCTCCAATTTGGCCTTAAGACTTCCTGCCCCATTGAACATATGTGCTGAAAGAGGAGAGCTACTAGGTATGCTTATCATTTCTTCTCTGTCCCTATCTTCAATAAAACCTCCAGAAAAGCCCAGTAAATGGTTCTAGAGCAGTAATGGCCTAAAGGCCCCTGGTTTTGTTGAATCTCCAATATGACTTCGATTCCTCAGCACTGGTCATTGGTAGGTGATGATACTAAATTGTTATATACAAATTGAATCTTCTGCACCCTCTACTGTCAAAATCCTGAACTGAGCATAACAATGTTGTTGATGGCAGTGTGATGAGGTCTTTTTCACTGGAGTGGGTCTCCATTTTACAACTATGTGATGGAGATGAACTATGTTCATTCATTTGCTGCTTCATAACAACTGTGTTGATTCCAACACCAAGCTCAGTTTGTGGAGCTTTAATTAACTATTGTATGACAATTTTTCAGGCCATGCTTTTATTTTATTTGAACACATACTTAAAAGATAGTAGTTGAGTTAATTGTTAGCCATTTAATTTTCTTCAAGAATGCATGCTAGTTAAGCCTTGGTGGCACATGCCTTTAATCCCAACACTTGTGAGGTAGAGACAGGGGGATCTCTATGAATTTGAAGCTGGCCTGATCTACAAAGCAAGTTCAGGACAGCTAGGACTGCTACACAAACAAACCCTGTGTCAGAAAAAGAAAAAAAAGATGGCATGTTAATTTTCAAAACAATTGCATACATAAAAATCGCAGGCATTCTTCTGTGTATTTAAGAAAGTTCCAATTTGGACTTTTATATTAAGTCTCAGATTCACAATGAAGGGAAATTTTTTATACATTAAAATGCCTATTTCTTCTTCAGTTGTATTCAGTGTTACGTATCATCAGTGGAATTAAGATAAAAATGATTGTATCATATAATCAATATATGAGCTGAGAGCTGCCTTCATGGCATAGGAATCTTCTAAGTTGTTGACTCAGACATAAGAAAAAAAATACTGAGATTTCACAACGTTTAGAACAAAGCCCTTTAAGTTGGTTGAGCAATTTTTTTTTCTTTCACTATTTATGCTTGTTGCCAAAACTCACAAAGGGTAAAATGTAAAGGGAAATGAGTCATTAATGACCATGCACCAGCCTAATGAGTTAATGAGCATTTTGGAGCTGGGAAAACACTTAGTTGATACCATCCTACAAAGATCAAGCAAGGACCCATGAATAAACCTGGATTCTCTCTGACCAAAAACCTAACAGTAAATTCCAGACTCTTTCATAAGGAACAAACTGTGGGCTCAGAACACTGTTCCTCAAATTCAAAACCAAGTTCTCTTTCTTTGCCAAGTCCTTTGCTTATAGTGTATGGTCAGTAACTATCTCAAGGCTACATATTAAGCCAAATGATATGAACATTTAAATGCAATGAAGACCCAATAGAAAATCCTAAACATCCAATAATACTGAAAGTAAACAAATGAGACACCTAGTATGAGAGTCACAGGTAATTATTTCTTTGCAACAGTGTTTTTGTCTTGATTTTGATCACAAATCCAGTAAATACAATCACATTTGAAAGAACAATAACCATATATATTATGGCCCTAGGTTCCATAATAAAGGAGTGACTGACTCACTGCAATGCCCATATTATTTGTTATGAAGGAGTCCGGTGTGACTTGGAAAACTGTGGGAGCCCGTTCTGGGGTTCCTCGTGGCTTTACCCAGCAGGTCTGAATAGAGGATGATCAGGACCACGGGCCTGAGTGCAGGTGTCTGAGATGGTCTGCACTTGGCTGTGCTGGGGGAGGAGGTCTTTTGCTCCACCCCTTGGCGTCTCTATAAAAACCCTGGACCAGAGACAGTCGGGGCCCGTTGGAATAGGTTCCAGGCCCTCTCGAGGCTATCCTTTATTTTCTATCTGTTTATCTCCGCAAGATTCTCCGCTATAAATCCTTCTATCTAATATTTCCTGCTGATCGCACTCAAGAAAACTCTGGGAAGCTGTGGGGGTGGTGGGTAAACGCCCCACAGAATGGCGCCGTGAACAGGGACTAAAGAAAAAAGAAAAAAAGGGACTAAAGAAAAAAAAGGGACTAAAGGAAAAAAGGGACTAAAGAAAAAGGGGGGAAAAAGGGACTAAAGAAAAAAAGGGACTAAAAAAAAAAAAGAAGGGAAAAAAAGGGGGGACTAAAGACAAATGAACAGGGACTTAAGACAAAGTAATAGGGACTAAAGATAAAGGAAAATAATAGTTTTATTACAGAGTTTTTGGTGAAAGTGCTGAGTCAGCCCTGCCAGTGGAAAGGCATGCCGGTGTTATGAAAAAAATATTTTTATATATTTTTTGGTGAGGCAGGGGTTTTATCCTCGAGAGAAAAGGAAAGCGGACTGGAAGGATGTCCGATGCTGCAGCGAAATTCTCTTCTGTCAAAAATTTTCTATCTTCTATCCCTTTCTCAATTTCTATCTGTGATAAGTATAAGGTATAGGGTAGTAATACAGTTTAGGAAAAATTTAGAAGTGTAAGATTGTGTAGGAAAAAATAAGTAAGGCAACTAGACAGAAAAACTCTTCAATTTTCTAACTTTGGGGGCTTTGAAAGCAAACTGGGAAAAAAATCTTTGGGCTTTACAGGTAGTAAAAAAGCTCTTCTTTGAGCTTATGGGGAAGAATAGGTTTCCTATGGAAGCTTTTGACCTGGGGACAGCTGAAATGCTAAGTCCAAGCGGCAGGAGAAAGTAATTTCTCCCTGAGGCAAAAATGGGGATGTAAGAAGTCAAAGTTTAAAGTTGGGAAGTTTTGGGAAAAGTTGGTCTTTCTCCTGGGGGGAAAAAATCTTTCTCTTAAACTATAAAGCTCTTCTTGGAAAAATTTGGGGGGAAAATCTTTCTAAAAAGCCTTAGTCTTTCTCAAAAACTCTCCTAAACTTAAAAACTAAAGCCTTTCAGAACTCTCTCTCTCAGAAGGACAAAAATTAGAATCACCTGAAGATATTAGTATGGGGACCACCTGTGATTAGCTCTAAGGGAAAACAACAAACTTAAGACAGCAAAACCTCTCTAAGTTCTCTTTTCAGCTTTAACAATCCTCCCTGCAATGCAGGAGACAGGAACAAGTTCCTAAAAACCCCTTCTAAGCTCTGTCTCTTCAAGCTAGTAAAAGACAGTGGGTCAGAGTACCCTGAGGGAAACTTGGGAGAGTAAGGGTGAAGAGCTACAGAGAGCCCAAAGGGCAGGAAACTTTGCCTGAGAAAAGCAAAAAAGCCAAGCTTTTCAGTTACAGCCTAGCCGAGGCATCAAGGGTTTTGTTTCTGAGTGAGCGTTTCAGAATGAAGAGGTGCTCCTAATCGTCCTAATGAATGCAAAGATCCCCTGAAGCAATGCAAACTGTTAGCATTGTATCCTCGCTTCTGACCAAAAACCCAGGGGCGACTGGCCAGCGTCTCTGAGTTGGAGTGCATTTCGGGGATACTAGGATTCCTGCAGTTACAAACTTCCTGGAGCACAGAGCTGAGGCAGGAAGGTGCAGGACCCAGGGGAAGATTGCTAATGAACAAAGCTAAAGCCGGTGGGAATGGCACAGTTGTCCACTTTCCTACAAGTCCCAGGGTTGATAGGTCCACAGCTGCAAAAAGAAATCTGAGAAAAGCTTTCCTATCAGAGAAAGGACCTTTCTGGGAAAACAGTGAAGCTGAACTGTGTCTGAAGCAGTTGTGCTGCCGAGTCAGAACACTGTCTGGGGAAAGAGTCCAGCCAGGGCAGAACAGAACTATCCAGGAGTAAAGCTTTCTTTTCTGTCAGAGAAAGCATCTCTTTGAGAAAAGCTTTGTTTCAACTGACTCCCGATGAGATGAGGGAGTGTAGCCCTGAGGGGTGATTGCCTCTGGCATAAGCTCTGTCCTTGAGCACCCAGACAAGCAAATGCAGCCCACTGGGGGACTGGGCCAGGTGAAGGCCTGATGAGGCAAAGCACCTGTCCTAATGGGAGTTTAGAAACGGCAGAAACCTCCCTTGTTAGATTCTCAGTCTGTACGCAAATCACTCAGACCCCGAAAAACAGAAACGGACAAAAAGCCCCTACCTTCAGTAGCAGGGAAAGCCACCACTGTAGTGTTGGAAACTGTTTCTGGGGTAGAGGGGATAAACTGAGACCAAACTGGGAACTGTCTGGGAGAAAGACTCTGAAGAAACAGAGAAGGGACAAATACCTCCCCAGAAAATATGACCTAAAAAAGCTGCTAGAATTTGAGGCAGATTCAGGGGGAGAAAAGAAAGCCCCTACCTCCAAAGGCAGCTAGCAGAAGTACAGAGCCACAGACAGATACCTGAAGCTCTGCATCTGGGGGGGAAGGAACAAGCAAAATGAGATAAATCAGTGGGAGAAAATCTCTCTGAAAGAGCTATGGAAAAGCTGTTGCACATGATCTTGTTTTTCACTGACTGGCTAAGACAAACACAAGCCCCGAGGATAGTTGCTATCAGAAATGCCAGCCTCAATGCGCGCTAACGAGGCAGGTGCGGTTCTGATCGGGGCCAGTGTCAAATGAAGGAGAAACACCTGTTAAAGCCAGCTGAGGAGAGAATAGAAACCTCCCAAAGTCCCATAGCTGAAAAATGTAAAGTGCTTGTTCAAATCTCCCATTGCAAAAGCAAAAAACTTTGTTCAAACCTCCCGGGCAAGAATTTGTAAGCAAGTCTGGTAAAAGAGAAACCAGTTGACTCTCAAACACGATAAGAAATATGGGAAATGATATAAGGGACCGATATGGAACTGATATTATTATGGACTGATATAAGGGAAATGCATTCTGGGGAAGGTAGTTTTTCCACTAAAGATGGCGACATTGCCCTGAAACACTTTTGTCAGCTCTAAACTTAAAATACAGCTTTTAAAAATAAGGAGGAAAATCGTCTAAGGGTTTAAGTGTCAGTTCCGATGAAAAATTGAAAGGATACGGAACTAGGAGATTCATGGTTTGGGGCTCCGTTGGTAAAATGCCTTATTTACCCTAATAGCTGTGCAAGTTTTTACGGTAGTTGGATGACAAAAAGCTATCTATAAGAGCAAACAAGCCACTTTAAAATCCTTAAAACAAGGGAAAGCAGTTTATACACTGAACTGTCTTAGATATGAAAAAACTTGTTGAAATTAAAGTTCTTTGCCTTTTGAACAAACTGCCTGCAATGAGTAATTCCTTTGCAAATCTAATAAGAAGACAAGGAAACAGCATTCAAAAAAGAAATGACTGCTTTATAGATGGGAAACAAACTTCAGAAAATCTAGCTGTCTTACAAAAGAGTTGCTTCACCTGAAAGTTCCTTATAAGAAATCAATGCTAAATATCACCGCTGCTGATAGCATCAGGAGTTAAAGCTAATGAAATAAAAATACTAAATCCTGAAACTCAAGTGAAATGGAAAGATCCCTGCTCAGGATTATGGAAGGGCCCCGATCCTGTGTTAATATGGGGTCGAGGACATGTTTGTGTTTTTTCACAAGAGGAGAAGGAAGCTCGGTGGTTACTGGAGTGTTTTGTAAGGAGCGTGGAACTAAGGAAGGTCAGCTCCAATGATGTTCCTATAAAGGAACCAGAATGAAAGTGGCTCGATTAGTATTTCTGAGGTTTTGTCACTAGTTAATACAAACAGTGAGAAAATAGAGATGGTGAAAACATTTGTCTGAATTGAAGCACTTAGGGGAACTACTATGAATTTGGGTGAAGGGACAGCCTCTAGTTAAAAACTATCTACCACTGACAGTGCATCTCTGCCTGTCCGGAACTGCTGAGAGAACTCGCAACTTTGGGGTGTGGCTTTGTCCTGAGAATGTTACAATCCCCTAGCAACAAGTATCACAACTCTATAATGACAACACTCACTAAATCCCAGTGCTTTATAACAAAGCTAACTATAAACTGTAAACTTTAGAAATGATGTACGTACTTCCTGTCTAGTTAAGAGAATCTTTCTAATAGAGATGGTGATAATTAAGAGTAAGAAGTAGAAAGATGAAAATAGGATATGTGAGTTTGTAAAAATTCTGTCTTGTTAGATCTGTGTTAAGAAATCTTTAGGTGTTTGCTAAGTTAGATATATGCTAATGGTAGCCTATATAAGTTTGTAAAATAGATCAATAGAGTTCCTTTAAGAATATAAGCTTGTAAGAAGTATCTAAGGTAGTCTTAAGACATGTAGTAATAAGCTTGTAAGATGCTAGTTGTAAATGTAAGTTTAAATAAGAAATAAGATGGAATGAATATAAGTATATAAGAATTAATAGGAAATATATTTGCTAAAGTAGTTCTATAAAGTATAAATAAGTAGACGTTAACATGTTGTATGTGAGTTTGTAAAAATGTGTAAATGTTAAATGAGTCTAAATGCTTTGCAAGGCAAAAAATGTTATATGTGAGTTTGTGAAAAAGTGTAAATGTTAAGTGTGAGTCTATTAATGTATATGGTAAAAACACCTGAGACACAGGAGATAGTGTCCTAGTAGACTGCAAAGTAGGCAGTCTGAATGGTTTCAAAAGCTCCAGAAGCCGCTAAGAAGCTAAGAATGGCGGACACCAGAACCAGCACAAGGCATCCGCAGCTGAGATCCGTGGAATATCAACGCAGCACAGAAAAACCTGAGCTAACAGCAAAAACGGTGCGGTTTAAAATATTACTATAACTAAAAAGGTCTGTCTGTGAGAACAAAAGTTGCAGAGACGCTTGTTTGAACAAAAATTAACTGCAAAAAGTTTTGGTTGAAAAACGTCTCTTCATATTTGGAAGTGAAAGCCTGATATCAGAATTTTTCTTGTTTGAACTTTTTGAACTTAAAATGAGATAAAATTACAAAAACATTTTGGTTATGGATTTCTTCAAATTTGGAAGTCTAGTACCAATATTTATAATTTGAATTTTGGTACTTAAATGAAATGAACAATAGAGATTTCATTGCAATGGGACAATTTTGAGCTTACTTATAGTAATGACCTAGGAACAGTTTTCTGGAATTGGGTTAAAAATGGAACTGTTTAAATGAAGAAATGTATTTCTACTTAGAATCAAGATGCAATTTTGTGTATGCATATATGCTTTATTAACTGATTTATGAATTGTTTTGTGGAACTGTATGTAAAAATGGAATTACTTATGGAACAGGTTTTGTGTTACAAATGGAACTGTTTAAACAGAAAAGTTTGGGTTTTCTAACTAGGCTTGAGATTTTGCTTAAAATTATAAAGAAAAGGAGGAGCTATGAGATTGAATTATGTTTGCAGAAACCTATTGATATTAATGCACCTGGTTTTGTGGAGTTGAGGAAATGTTTAAGTTTGTGAATACATCGAAGTTTTTCCTATGTTCGGTTAACAAGAAAATTCAAATGACTGAGTTAAAGTTGTAAGACGGAGAAAATTGTTAACTATATATAGCACCATATATGCTAATTCAAATGGTTCTGTTAAGAGTTTGCTTTGAGTTGTAAGATTGAGAGAATTGTGACTATGTATAGCAATATTTATGTTAACCTGTTAATGGTAATGATGAAGCTAAGGGATTCTTTAAGTTTGTAGTCTCCTTAAGAGTTTTGGTTTAGAAAGGGCTTGAGGCAGCTAAGACTGCTGTGGTCACCTTGGACCTAATTCAAAAGAGAAATGCCATTTATATCATCCTCTACTCCCATACTGGGAGGTGTAACAGCTATGGAGATTGCTGTAAGCCATTAATAGTTATTTTTTTATATATTAAGAAGGGGGGACCTGTGGGAGCCCGTTCTGGGGTTCCTCGTGGCTTTACCCAGCAGGTCTGAATAGAGGATGATCAGGACCACGGGCCTGAGTGCAGGTGTCTGAGATGGTCTGCACTTGGCTGTGCTGGGGGAGGAGGTCTTTTGCTCCACCCCTTGGCGTCTCTATAAAAACCCTGGACCAGAGACAGTCGGGGCCCGTTGGAATAGGTTCCAGGCCCTCTCGAGGCTATCCTTTATTTTCTATCTGTTTATCTCCGCAAGATTCTCCGCTATAAATCCTTCTATCTAATATTTCCTGCTGATCGCACTCAAGAAAACTCTGGGAAGCTGTGGGGGTGGTGGGTAAACGCCCCACAGAAAACATCTTAAAATTTACACTCAAAGCATCATTCGTGTGCTACTAAATTTCAATGCACTATACAAATGTACCCCAGGCCAAGGTTCAAGATCTTTTTATGAAGAACCCTTATTTTGTTTCTATTGATGACTTTGAACCAGAGAAATAGGCTTTGGGGTTTTTTTGTTTGTTTGTTTTTGCTTGTTTTGTTTTGTTTTGTGGAAGGAAATACTAACTTCTATGGGGGGAAAAGGACAATCAGTGACAAGGCCACATTTAACACAGTCACCTGTTACTATTAGTTTACTAGAACTAACTGTAAACTGCATTGTTGTAATCCTTTGAACCCTAGCAATCAGGGGGAACAACAAGGAAATATAGACACTGAAACATTAAGTGTTGAAATAAACTGTATTGAATAAAGGCATTATTTCATGGACTATTTTTCTATTTCATTTCCTTCATTTTCCACCTACTACCATGAATTGTATTTTTCAAAACAGACATAACCAAGTTCCTCCTCATGGAGTTCTCTGACAATCATGAGTTGCAGAACTTACATGCTTTGTTTTCCTTGATGACAGACCTATTGGACTCAGTAGGCAACTTCAGCATTATCAACATTGGACCAGCAGCTCTGATCTCCAATGGATTACTTCCTGAAGTGTTGTGCCCAGATCATGACCCCCTGAGAGACCACCAAAGATGAGCATGCCAGAATGCAAAAGCAAGGTTTAATTCTGGATATTCAAGCCTAGGCAGGGACTTCGTCCAATACATCCAACACAGTGGAGGCTGGAGGAAGTACCCACCTATCTGAAAGCTCAGTTTTTAAAGGGAAAAATCACAAGGTTACATCATTTAGGGGAGCTAGTACAGGTACAATTCTGATTGGCTCACTTCTAGGGGTTTCTAGAAATTACTTCTAAGGGAGTGGTTGCCCGCCACCATTGCTCATTGGCAGCCTTCAGGTGGGGACATTTTTATGGTGAGTTACCCTCGAAACCAGGGTTGGAACATTCTATAGTCCGGCAGTCAGTACCTCGTGACTACCTTATGACTCTGTACTTTTACACTTCCTGGTTTCTGGAATCTGGACTGACTTGTTTCAGTAACTATTGGCCTATTCCTAGAAGGAGAAATCTTAGGCCTTAGTTTTTGGGTGAAAGCATTTTGGTCTTATTTCTAAGATGGCTCATTTTGGTCTCACAGAAGCACCTTTCCATTCTAAATCTCTCCTCCCTTTTTGTTATAGTTCCCCAGTCTGTTGGCAGTCCCCTGGCTGTCAGTGGCTACATTTCATGTGACAGGTTCATGCTTCAGGTGTTCTTCACAGCATTAGCCTGGAGAGAAGCAGCAATTCTCACAGTGATGTTATATGAATGCTATGTGGCAATATGCCTTCCACTACACTGAGGCCATTATGATTTACAGGTGAATGTTGCCTGTGACAACTGTGTGATTAAGTGAAGCCCTCTCAGGAATATTGTGCATAGTAACTACATTCTCTGTCAAATGCTGAAGGGACAAAATAATCCACCAGTTCTTCTGTGACGTCCCCCAGTTGCTCAAGCTCTCCTGTTCTAATGATTACCTTGGAGTGATGGGAGTGTCTTCCTTCATGGCTGTGATGGCCTTTGCTTGCTTCATTGCTGTCCCCCTCTCTTATGGCCACATATTCTCCACAATTCTCAAGATGCTCTCTGCTAAAGATCAGTCTCAGGTCTACTCTACCTGCCTTCAGGTGGCCATGACAGAGAAGCAGTAGGTGACAATTGAAGTTCAAGATGTCTGCTGTGGATATCGCTCTATATAAATAAAACACTGATTGGCCAGTGACCTGGCAGGAAGTACAGGTGGGACAAGGAGAGTTGAGAATTGAGGGAACAGGAAGAAGGGGGAGACACGGCCAGCCACTGCCAGGATAAGCAGCATGTAAAGATGCCGGTAAGCCATGAGCCACATGGCAAGGTATAGATAGATAGAAATGGGTTAATTTAAGATATAAGAACAGTTAGCAAGAAGCCTGCCATGGCCATACAGTTTATAAGTAATATAAGCGTCTGAGTGATTATTTTATATGTGGGTTGTGTGACAGTGGGCCTTGGTGGGATCTGGAGAGAAGCTCTCCAGCAACAAATGGTGCCCAATGGCTCGAGTTTCCCCCTTAAACCTAAGAATATTTAATAACCAATTCTAAACAGAGCCAAAACCAGGTTCCTGCTTCATGTCTCATACTGCAGCTAGATGCCGCAAAACTTGGGTTTGAGCTACTGGCAGGTTCCTGGCGTGTATGTTTGACTGACAGTATGGTGGGAATGAGGCGTCTGCCAACAACACATTCCACTGTGTGGTAGATTTAGTCTTTACTAGTATTAAAAGAGAGAGAGAGAGAGAGAGAGAGAGAGAGAGAGAGAGAGAGAGAGCTACACGCTACTTTGATAGAAACATAGACCCACTATTTCTGAGAGTTGATACCTCCCAGAACTGGCAGAAAACGTACCACCACCAGGTTGGGAAGCTGAAGTGAGCAGAGCCAGTAGCCACAGTGGGTTTCAGTTTTAGAAGGCTGAAGTTTAAAACAATAGCTTCACAATAAGACTGATTCAGATGAAATAGTTTACAATGTATATAAAAATGTACGTAGGCTTAAAAGAGAGAAAGAATGGAATATATACAGTTATATAAACAAACCGTTTTTAAAAATAAAGTCTTCAAACAAACAGTAAAGGTAATAAGCCACATAAAGATGGCTATCACACAGACAATCTGGATTATGTTGTCTTTGATATTCGTGACTAAAGAAAAACATTTGATTGTAAAAGCTGTTGAGTTATGCCAAAATGTATATTTTAAAGGTACCTTGACTTCAAAATTTGGATATAAGGATATGTTGCTTTGAAAAAGAGGTTCTGCTTTTGTTTCCACAGAAAGTCAGAGGCTATGGATTTGTTCCAGATTAAGATACATCAGGTTTGACCAGCCAAGACCCCCTGAAAGGTCTTCGATGACACCATGGTTCAGATAACCTAACATTAGAATGGTTTCAAGGCAACTGACTCACAGACTACCCCATAAGCCTAAAGTTTTCTTTGTGTCCCCATAAGATACAGCACACCCCTCCAGAAGGAAGTAGTAAGAGAATCTACGCCCATATTCCCAAATATACCAAGCTGGCTTTGGAGAAGGAATGGGCTCACTCCCTCTCTAAACCCAGACATACTCCTAAAATAAAAAGGTTAAGAGATTCTTGTGTCCCAAATCAGAAGAGCCCTGTGGTGTGAGACAGAGAAAAACCAATATTTTTATTTAAAACAGGTTGATTATAAATGTGATCTCTTTCTAAAAAACAAAAGGAGATATGATATAGATATGATAAGTTGAAAGGGTAAATTAAGGAACCTACTTTTAAAGAGTAATAACTTTTTTAAAATGTTTTATGTTGCTATGGATTTTAGTTTATTGATACAAGTTTAAACTTAATTTTGTTATACTGTATATTTCTATTCTTCTTTGAGGTATTATGTTTATGTAACTCATTGAAAATTGTAATGGATAATTTAAAAAAAGATTAATAATGTCATCTATGATAATCACATTTGTAGCCATGTTAGTTAAGTCTTTTAGGTATACATAGATATATTTCAGATAGATAGGTAGTCTTCAAACACTTCAAAGACCTACAGAATATGGCATTTAAAATGTTTTAAAAATTTAGACATTCTAGACAGTGAGACAAGTCTGCTCCTGGCAGCACTGGATTTATTTCGGAGAAGAGGATGGGCATCGAAGACACTCCATATGCAGTTTATCTTCACCTTGGCAAAGATAGCCATTTGGGCAAGAAACTGTTCTTGCCTGGACTGCTTGATCAATTGAACATGCAAGACGCATGAAAGGATGACCACTGAACTTTGCTTGACAAGATGGTCCTTCAGATTCCTTCTTCACAGAGAAAACTGCCAGGCATTCTACAGGATACTAAAAAAAAAAAAAATGATGGAAAGACTCTAGCCATGTGAGCTAAAGACAGATGCCCCAACATTAGATGACTGTCCAGGCTTTCAGATGTCTCTGTCTACCCTGCAAGACACCCAAAAGTTGCTTACATCCTTCTCCCATTTCTCAGGTAATATTATATCCTTCTGAGGTCTTTGATGTGGTTGAAGACTAGATAGTTGTAATTTCCTCAGTTATAATAAAAGATAAGTTAGATATAAAACCTTAAACTCACAAATATAAGATAGATAGGATATCTTCTTTAATATTGTAACTGTAATTCCTACTTGATAATTGTTTTGTTATATGTAATTTTACCATGTTAAAGTTAACCTTTCTTTTTAAAAAAAGAAGACAAGGGGAAGTGCTGTGGATATTGCTCTATATAAATAAAACATTGATTGGCCAGTGACCAGGCAGGAAGTACAGGTGGGACAAGGAGAGAGGAGAATTGAGGGAACAGGAAAAAGGAGGGGGAGACACGGCCAGCCACTGCCAGGATAAGCAGCATGTAAAGATGCCGGTAAGACACAAGCCACATGGCAAGTAATAGATTTATAGAAATGGGTTAATTTAAGATATAAGAACAATTAGCAAAAAGCCTGCCACAGCCATACAGTTTATAAGTAATATAAGCGTCTGAGTGATTATTTTATACGTGGATTGTGGGACTGCAGGGCTTGGTGGGACCTGGAGAGAAGCTCTCCAGTAACAGATGTCAGCCCACCAGGAGGAAAATTCCTGATGGATGATTCTCAGATAGGCAAGACCCCGAGACCACAAACTGCAGAATTATGTGTTTTCCTTCCACTGTGCCTTTGCAGGTTTGCTGCTGCCATCTTTCTCTATTGTCTGGCATGGTATGAATGGGTGTGGGAGTATCCACACTGCCTATAATGAAGTATGTTTATCTCATGGATACATCCTGTTCTACTAGGCATTTTTACCTGTGGATTATTATGAAGATGATTTCTTCTTAAGATGTCCTATCTAATTGATAATAATGATGTTAGTCTAAATGGTTTTAATGATTAAAAGTATAAATAAGGAAGTGTCTCACAGCCAGAACACATGAGTTTCTCTTGAGGAGTCACATAGACTGTGGCTTAGGTTATTGATTAAGAAAAATGATTGTCTGTAGAGACAACTGAAGCAAGCTCATAGCAACTCACAAACTTTAGACCAACAGCTGTGGAGCCTGTATTAAACCAGACTGGGCCCTCAGCATACAGGAGACAGTTGTATAACTGTGTCTGTTTGAGGGTCCCCTGGCAGTGGGATCAGGATCTAGCCCTGGTGCATGAGCTGGCTTTCTGAAGCCAGTTATCTATTGTGGGATGCCTCTCACAGCCTTGACGCAGTGGGGAAGGGCTTGGTCCTGCCTCAACTGAATATACCATGATAAGATAAAAAGGTAGATTATTGAATCTACTTTTAAAAGGCAACTGCTAATTTTAAATATTTTGCATTAGATTGGATTTTTGTACATTGTATACAAATTATATATATTGATACAAATTTGAGATTGATTTTGTTAGATAATATTGTATATATATTTCTAATATTGTTCAAGGTATTGTACCTTTATAGTTTTTTTTTTAACAAGGTAATACAATTTTCTAGTTCTTGAAAGTTATTACTATTTATTATAATAAAGAAATGCAGGTTAGTAGCTACTCATTGCAATCAAACTTGTAGTCATATTAGGTATGTTTTCAAGGTCAATTAGAAATACATTTTAGATATGCAGGTCATCTTCAAACACTTCAGCAATCTACAGAATATGGCACTTAAGATTTTTTTAATAACAGAATTTTTTCTTTTTTATGACGAGACATGTCTGCTCCTGGAAGCACCAATCTACTTCAGAGAAGATGACGGGCATTTAAGAAACTCCATATGGAATTTACTTTCATTGTGGCAAAAGTTAGAAACTGGACAAGCAAATGCTCTTGCTTCAATTGTTGACAATATGCTGTCAAAAATAGACAAGCAGGACACAAAAGAAAGGACTGCTAATCCTTGCCAAGACAAGGGAGGAAGGCTCTTTAGAAAACCCTGCTTCACAGATGAGTCTGCCAGATATGCTAAGCCTGTAGGCTAAAGGCGGATGCCCCAGTGTTGCAGAGAAACCTTGGGTGACTGTCCAGGCAGTCAGATGTTTCTGTCATTCCTCACATTTTTTGGAAGTCACTTATTTGCACTTCCTGTTCAACTAGGTAATATTATTTTCTTCTCAGGTCTTTTAGGGAGTTGAAAATTATATAGTTATAGTTATAGTTTTCCTTGTTAACAAATTCAGAAAAGAAACTCACTAAAGAGGTGTAAAGTGTATAAGTTTGAAAGATATCAAAAGATAGTTTTCAGTTGGTAATACAAGTTAGGATAGAGAGTGAATTAAGTACATTTTGAACTCACCAAAATAGGACAGATAATGGAATATTTTTACTGAATTTGTCAAATGCAAATGGACTAGACATTGTTGATGTATTTATTGCCTGTATGTATTGTATATAGCTATTGTACTTATCATAAATAGTTTTTCCTATATTATATTTTTTTTTATTTTAGACAAAAAAGGGGGGAAATGTGGTGATATTTTATTTATGCTCTAACAAATAAAGCTTGCTTGGGGATCAGAGGAAAAAGCCAGCCACTATATTAAACACAGAGGTCAGGTAGTGGTAGCACATGCCTTTAATCCTAGCATTCGGGAGGTAGATTTCATCTGGATCTCTGTGAGTTCAAGGCCACACTGGGAACAGAGCCAGGTGTGGTGCCACACTCCTTTAATCCCAGCAGTAGCTAACCATAGAGATCTGGAGGTCTGTACAGACAGACTGGAAGTGATAGAGCTGCACAGAAAGAGGAAGTGATATAGCTGGGTGGAGAGAGGAAGTAAGATGGCAGGGCACAGAAAGGTATATAGGCATGAGTATACAGGAAGTAGCTCTCTCTCTTGGGCTGAGAATTTACTAATGGTAAGAACTTGTGGCTGGCCTTGTTCTATTCCTCTGACCTCTCATCTCTCACCCCAATATCTGGCTCTGGGTTTTTTTTTATTAATAAGGCCATTTAGTAATTTGTGGTACAGTACCAGGCTTTGCTGACACCCTATGGGAGCCCTTGCCCTTTTGGAGGTGGGAATGGGGGAGGTTGGTCCTGGGACAGGCTTGGGGAGCAGGAGAAGGGGTAAATGGAGGATCTGTGGTTAGTATGTAAAATGAATAAAAGGATTTCTTAAAGAAAAAAAAGAAAAAAATGATTGAGTCCCAATAGCCCAGGTAGTTTAAATTCTTTTAATCTTAATGTTGGGAGATGTGTTCACAGGTTTTCTAGTGCATTGTAGCTGAAAAAAGCTTTGAAAATAACTTAAGTTTGACTAGATGTTTTAGGTAAATAGCTTTGAGGTTGAAAATCCAAAGAAGACATTCTAAAATTTTAGAAAGGCACATAGTTGAACATAGTTGACCATAATGAATTGCTCATTATGGTCAAGGAATAAGAACAAAGTCCAATTATTATTAGTTGATGTGACTTTCTTGCTAGGATTGGTTGATGACCTAAGGTGTGATGATTAATTCCTTAGGTACATTTTGGACTCACCAAAATAGGATAGATAATGGAATATTTTTACTGAATTTATCAAATGCAAATGGACTAGACATTGTTGATGTATTTATTGCCTGTATGTATTGTATATAGCTATTGTACTTATTGTATATAGTTTTTCTTATACTGTAATTTTTTATTTTAGACAAAAAAGGGAGAAATGTGGTGATATTTATTAAATACATTTTCTCTTAATATCCAGATATATAAAACTATTAATGAGTTGGGTATATACCCTAAAGATTTAAAGTAGGGCCAAATGATTGTTTTTCATACATAAAAGTTTAGGGTTAAGACTCCTTTAAGATTCCTTGTAAGATTACCTTTCAAGATAACTAATAAAGTGATTGGTCCTTTCCTTGCAGCTGCAAAATGCAGCCTGCCAGTAAAATAATATCTTGCCTGCTTATACTCTGTTGATCTATAACAAGTTGCTTGGGTGTGAATGTGCATGGGTTCTTGTGGAAAATTTATTTTCAATTATAATACCTAAAATGTTTAATCATGTAATGGATATGGAAAACATACTGTTTATTACTTGTATTCATTGTAATCATTCACTTGAAAAAATGAATGTAACCACATTGCAATTTTCATATTGCCTGAAAGATTTTGCTGAGGTATATAAGCTGTAAAGGAAAGAATAAAGGTAGAGTTCAAATGAGTTAAAAGGAAAGCATCACGAATGAGAGAATAAGGAAGAATAAAGACAGAATGAGAAGGAGAATATCAAGAATGGGAGTATTAGGAGGAAAACTTTAAGAAAATTAGAAGGAAAACATCAAGAGAGACAGAAGGGACATTTCTGGATAGAGATAAGAAAAGAGAATACAAAACAGAATTAGAATAAAAAGAAGAATAAAGAGAAGATCTGAAAGAAACCATGGAGAGAGTGTGTATCTTTTTTCTTTACCTCCTCAGATAAAAAAAAAAGTCTTAGTATGTACTGACTCCAAGGATTCCTGCTGTGGGATATCTTTCTGTATGCCGTGAATATGTGTGGCTCCCATTGGATAATAAATAAAGCTGCATTGGTCTGTGGCAGGGCAGGATAGAGCCAGGCAGGAAAATTCAAAAGATATAGTGAGAGAAGAAAGACAAAGTGGAGAGATGTGAACCCTCCACCCAAGGAGCAACAGGATGCCAGCAGACTGGTAATGCCATGAGCACATGACAACATATAAACTAATAGAAATGGGTTAATTTAAGATGAAAGAGTTAGCTAGCAAGAAACCTGAGTCACATGCCATACAGTTTGTAATTAAAATAAGTCTCTATGTGTTTTCTTGGGACTGAGTGGCTGTGGGACTGGGCAGGACACAGGATAACTTCCAGCTACAGATTCCCTTTGAGTCCTGTGTTGCTGGAGCCTGGTCACCTAGACAACGATACTTACTGCCTCAACTCTGTTCTCTCTCTCTCTCTCTCTCTCTCTCTCTCTCTCTCTCTCTCTCTCTCTCTCTTTGATTCACAGGAGCTGTGAATTTTAAAACCAAACTCAAACTCACCAACTGTTTGCGACCTCATGCTATATTTTATGTAATAGTATCTCCAACACTCAAATTTGTAATATACAGTCTGAGGAATGAGGCTGTGAGGGAAGGTCTGAAGAGGTCCCTTTGGGTGCAGAAATCACTGGAAAAAACAGCCATCATCTTGTTTTTAGTATCTACCTTCATCATATATAAGAACTATTTTTAATTGTAATTTCTTCAATTTGTCATGTTAATGAAAAGAAATAGCATTGTCCTGTAAATAAAGTATATAATATAGCTGTCTTTGAAGCTATACCAAACTCTCTGAAGTTATTTTTGCTTTTCAAGTTCAAATAAGCAACAATCATCTAGCAAGATATATACAGTTCTTCCTAATACACCCATCACACATATAAACAGGTACATGCTCATACACATCAACATTCACAGTATATGCTTTGAAAACCTGCCCATGAACAGTATTACAGTAATAAGAAAAAGTGATACTATGTACATACATGTTCATACACCAATGAAGTCATCAGGGCCAGTGTAACATACAACTTCAAGTACCCATTTCAATTGTTATCTAGTTATAAATTTTAAATATTAGAATAAATTTGTATGTCTTATTATATTCCTATAGATTAGCTATAATGTGTGTTGAATGCATAATATTGAATGTAATTCTTGCTGAAATACATGTAACTTTAGTAATTTTAATTTATTTTTAATTTATTATTCTTTGTAACTATGAAGTTTTTTTCTGTTCATAATTATAAAGAGTTGTTGATTCATGCTGTACAAAATGTTAAATTAGCTTAATTTTACAAAAAGCCAAGATCCACTTGAGTTTTATGATAATCATAGTAAATTTAGAGAAAATTGACAGCTTATCGTTATTAATACTTCTGAATTTGGGTGGTGGTTTGAATAAAATTTGAATAAATCTGTGGTGGTTTGAATAAAAATGGACCCCATAGGCCCATATAGTGTGTCATATTAGGAGTTGTGGCCTTTTGGGAGTAGGTGTGTCCTTGTTGGAGTAAGTGGTCACTGGGGGTAGGCTTCGAGGTCTCAGATGCTCAAACTATACCCAGTGTGTAACTGTCACTTCCTGCTGCCTGCTGATCTAAATGTAGAACTCTCAGCTCCTTCCCAGCACCATGTCTGCCTGCATGCTGTTATGTTTTCTGCCATGGTAATGGAATAAATATCTGAAACTAAAGCCAGCCCCAGTTAAATGTTTTCTTTTGTAAGAGTTTTCATGGTCATGGTGAATCTTCACAGAAGTAAAACCCTAACTAAGACAACAACCAAACCCAAATTTGTTTATTTTTCCTTTATTATCAAAATGTTATTATCAATACAAAGATTTTGAAAGTATTTTATTAGTTTCATACCCATGCAGCACAAATCTTAAAAGGTCTTATTAAATAAAAATCATGGGAACCAGATATTGGGGTGAATACTAAAAGATCAGAGAAGCAGAACAAGTCACAGCTAACCTCACCTTGCCAGCTTCTCAGCCAATCCTGTTTCCTGAATCCTCAGACTGGAAGCCTCTGAGTCCTCTCCTAACCCCAATGGATCTCAACTGAACTGCTGCTAAAACTCTAAAAGCTTAAAAAGCTTCTTGTTTCTGGTCTTCACGCCTTTCTGCTTCCTGCCATCACTTCCTGGGATTAAAGGCGTGTGTCTTTCCCAAGCAAGACATGAGATCTCAAGTACTGTGTTTAAAGGTGTGTGTTACCATGCCTGCCTGTTTCCAGTGTGGCCTTGAACTCATGGAGATCTAGTTGGATCTAGAATGCTAGGATTAAAGGTGTGTGCTACCACTGCCTAAACTCTATGTTTAACATAGTGGCTGCTCTGTTCTCTGACCCCAATAAGTTTATTGGGGTACACAATATATCAACTACATTTACCCTTTTTTTGATTGAATTAAAAACGTTATAACTAACATAAGAAAAAGTATATACAATAAGTATGTACAATATATACAGTCAAGAATTACATTAACAATGTCTAGTCCATTAACATTTGACAGATTCAGACAAAAAACTCCTTTATATACATTAATAAATTAACTTTATTATTTATTCAGTTATAAGATATAATCAGGAATAGGAAGCATCCTTCATATATAACTCACATCTGATGGATATGGGTCTTCCAGGCCCTCTAGCACAAGGTAATGCCAAGATTGATAAACTATTGATAGGAAATGTGCTGGAGGCCTCAGAATTTCATTAAAAAAATCATGTCAAAAGTAAAGGTTTAAAAAAGGATTTTTCCATAAGCTATCAACAAGCCAAGGAAATTGTAAGGAAATGTTCTACTTGTTTTTTTATAATCAGACTCCACTACCAGCAGGATATAACCCAAAGGGTAATTGGAGGAATTAAATCTGACAGAGGGACATGTTTCACTTTGCAGAATTTGGTAAATTGAAATATTTACACCACACTATTGATACTTATTCAGGATTTCAATGGGCAACTGCTTTGAGTTCTGAAAAAGCTGATTCTATAACCACACATTTGCTAGAAGTTATGGCCATCATGGTTATACTTGCATATTAAAACTGACAATGCTCCAGCATATGTCTCTGGTAAAATCATTTTTTGCTTATTACAATATAAAGCATATTACAAGTATACCACATAACCTTACAGGCCAAGCAGTCATAGAAAGATCAAATCAAACTCTAAAGGACATGCTAAATAAACAGAAAGGGGTAACAAAACCCCCCAGAAATAAATGACATAGTGCTCTATTAACTTTGAATTTTCTCAGTGCTAATGAGAAACGAACAGAAAAATCTACAGAATTAATTCAGCATATATACTTTAAAGATATGCTAACCTCAGAATGGAAATCAGGATATGTTATATTGGGGATGAGGTTTTGCTTTTGTTTCTATAGGAGAAAATAAGCTGTGGATACCATCAAAAATGATAAAGGTTCGATTTGAACAAGAGAGACCTCTTAATTAGAAAAGACGATAGTTCATCAACCAGCATGACCATCCAATTTAAACTAACTTATACCACTAACAAATACTTTTCATTTAATCAGATATAACTTGTCAAAAGGGAACCTCCACAAAGTTAGGCTTGGGGAAGGGTTTTTGTTTTTGTCTTTCAGGATAATGAAGGCAAAAGAATCTGAAAAACACTGGAAAAATGAGACATCTGAAGAAAAAGGACAAATCATCTAGAAAAAAATGTCCCAAAGAGGAGTAAATTGGCCTATTGGTATATCATCTATAATATTTCATAAGTCTTCCTAAATGTTTGTTTCTGCTCTTCTCTACAGACACTCAATACATATTTTTGTGTTGGAGTCTCTATCAGTTTTCTGCAGGGAATCATGGCCAGTCCTCACAGCGAATTTGAAGTTTCCAGAAAGATGATGGGGCCCTGCAATGATGATTCTATGTGGACAATAATAATCCCACTAAGCTGACAAACATCATCAAAAGATCAGCTTTGGACTACAAATTGCTAAGGACAATTTCAAGATGGCTAGCTGAGATGATCCAGCCTCATAGACTATTCAAGTGACAACTTGAGATAAGCCATGCACTTTTGCATTATGCAGAAATGCAAAAGTGATACAGCGTCCACTCTGGAACTTGACAATTAAACCAAAATTTTTCTTTTCAAGGTCCTCTAAAGATGCCTTCACCCACAAACAGCAGGAAGTAATTTTAAGAACACAAGGCCCATATTCCCAAGAGGTAGGGGAGGTGGGTTTTGGTCTTTCAATGGGTTTCAGGTTTGGGATAGTTGTCATTGTTTAGGAGGGTTGGTTATAAGTTGTTGTTGTTAATTGTCAAGAAAAGGGCTAAACAAAGAAGATTAGATTTAAGGTTCTTGTTTGAAGAAAAAAGAGAAGACAAAAGAAAAGAAAAAAGAGGATATAGATAAGAGGTAGATTATTGAATCTACTCTGAAAATAAAGATATATAGAAATGATAGGATAAAGGGTAGATTATTGAATCTACTCTGAAAAGAAAAAAAGAGAAGATATAGATATGATAAAGATAAAAAGGTAGACTATTGAATCTACTTTTAAAAGACAGCTGCTGGTTTTAAATACTTTATATGGGATTGGATTTTCATATTGTATACAAATTATATATATTGAGATTGATATTGTTAGAAAATTATATACAAACATACATATATATTTTTTTCTAATATTGTTCAGAATATTGTACCTATACAGTTCATTTAACAATGTAATACAATTTGCTAATCCTTGAATGTTATTATTACCAACTATTAGGATATAAAGAAATGAAAGTTAGTAGTTAGACATTACAATTGAATTAGTAGTCATATTAGGTATGTTTTCAAGGTCAAGCAGAGATATATTTTAGATAGGTAGGCCATCTTCAAACCCTTCAGAAATCTAAAGAATATGGCATTTAAAATCTTTTAATAACATGTTTTTTTTTCCTTTTTTGTGACTATGAGATATGTCTGCTCCTGGCAGCTCCAATCTATTTCAGAAAAGATATGAGCATTGAAGAAACTGCATATGGAATTAACTTTCATTGTGGCAAAAGTTAGCCATTGAGCAACAAAGTGTCCTTGCATCAACTGCTGACAGAATGCTATCCAAAATAGACAAACAGGACACAAAAGAAAGGACAACCAATCCTTGCCAAGACAAGTGTGGTTGCAGCTTTGGAAACAGGTATCCTCTGAGGCCAGTACAATATGACACCATCGGTGAAGTGGCTTTGCAATATGGAAAAGGTACAGTGCCCCTTTCTTTGAAGGCAACTGAACAGGCGGTGGACTGATGGCTTCTGGTGTACAGTGGAACAGTAGATAAAACAGTTATTCTTGAAGGTGTAACTAGGCTAATGGCATCTAACCTCTCAATGGTAGACTGACATTTAGTAAAAGAGTTGAAGCCACCCACAAGCTGAGAAGAATGGGAAGCTGAATTCCAAAACACCAGGAATTTCCAGAATTTAAAATCCTGAATCATGACAGGACTCTGGTGGAATTCAAGTTTATCTGGTACATGGAATACTCAAACCAAATATGAGGTAGAGCTGTAAGCCTTGTGTACATCCTACTTCACAAATGAGTCTGTCAGATACGTTAAACCTGTAGGCCAAAGATGATGCCCCAATGTGCACAGAAACCTCAGGTGACTGTCCAGGCCCCTGGCTGTTTCGGTCAACTCACATTTTTTTGGAAGTTGTTTATTTACACTTCCTGATTTACTAGGTAATATTATTTCCTTCTTGGGTCTCTGAGGGAGTTAAAGATTAGATATTTATAGTTACAGTTTTCCTTGTTAAGAAATTCAGAAAAGAAACTCACTAAAGAGGTATTAAATGTATAAGTTTGAAAGACATCATAAGATAGTTTTCTGTTGGTAATATAAGTTAGGATAGAAAGTGAATTAGGTACATTTTGAACTCACCAAAATAGGATAGATAATGGAATATTTTCTCTGAATTTGTCAAATGCATATGGACTTGACATTTTGATGTGTTTATCGCTTGTATATATTGTATATAGTTATTGTATTTATTATATATAATTTTTCTTATATTAGTTATAACATTTTTATTTTTATTAGACAAAAAGGGGGAAATGTGGTGATATTTTATTTGTGCTTTAATAAAGCTTGCTTGGAGATCAAGGAGAAAAGGCCAGCCATTTTAAGCAAACAAGAACTCAGGCAGCACATGCCCTTAATCCAATCACTTATCAGGAGGGTCTCTGTGTATTCAAGGCCATACTAGGGAACAGAGCCAAGTGTGATGACACATGCTTTTAATCTCAGTATTAACCATAGAGACCAGGAGGTCTATGCAGACAGACAGTGACAAGGAAGTGAGGTAGCTGGGTTAAGATAGCCAATGAGAGGGCAGAACAGCAAGGAAATAAAGGTATGGGTAAGACAGGAAGTAGCTCACACTTGGAAGCTGCTGAGTTGGTGAGGTAAGGTTGGCTGGTGGCTTTCCCTATTACCCGGATCTCTGAGACTTTCACCCCTATATTTGGCTCTATGTTTTTTATTTAATGAGACCATTTAGAAATTCGCCTATATACCTATGTGCTAAAAGATGTGGAAAGACATTCAGGAGAGAATCAGTTTTCAGTTCTTAATATGTTATTAATTGAAATAAAATTACATCACTTTTCCCCTCCTTTTCTTCCTCCAGCCCCTTCCAAATGCCTGCCCTCAAACCTAGCCAATGCCCTGAACTCTCAAGATATAAAATATAAAAATCTTGAGTTATAAAATATTTTATATAAATATAAAATATAAAAATATTTCCAAAATATAAAATTCTGGAACAGGAGGGTCAAGTGTGGATGAGGACAGAAGAAAAGGTTGAGGGAGGGAATACAGAGAGAGACTGCTAAAATTAAGGGACACTTAGGGGGTAGTATTACAAAAATATGTACATATATGAAGGCAATCTAAATGAAATTGTCAAATATTAGGGGAAACAGAGCCTTAACTGGCCAGTACTTGGATTGAGTTGTTGGCCAAAGGGGTCCCACAGGAATCCCCATATAACCCAGGTTGTTGATAAAACAGTAGATTGCTCTCCACAATCTGACAATAAAGCCCGATTGCTGATGACAATACCTATACAACTCACTGAACATGGAGAAGTCAAGCTGGTGCCTTCACAGACTCTTTACCCCTATGTGCTAGTGTTTTTTGTACAGGAATGTGATGATATTTTGTGTATGCTCTAACAAATAAAGCTTACCTAAAGATCAGAGGGCAAATCCAGCCACCAGTTAGCCATAGAGGCCAGACAGTGATGGCACAAACATTTAATCCTAGCTCTTGGGATCTTATTCCTTTGCTCCCAGTACTTGGGAGGCACACAGGGCTTTAATTCTAGCACTAGGGAGGTTGAGACAGGAAGTGATATGGCTGAGCAGAGAAAGGAATATAAGACGGAGAAGACAGGAGCTCAGTTCCTGTCAACTGAGGAGTTGGTGAGGTGAGAGGTAGCTGTGGCTTACTTTTTACTTTCTCTGATCTTTCAGCAGTTACCCCAATATCTGGTTTCAGGTTTTTATTAAGACCAATTAGGACTTGTGGTACATCTGGTGTCCAACTTATGGGGAATGAATTCATGAAAAAGTTCGCTTGCCTGAGGCTTTCCATCAGCTCATGCCTAGCTACATAAGACCAGAGTCACAACCCACTGGCTAGATTTTTTTCTTCCCCAATGCCTCTGAGGGATTCTGAGATTTTTTTTATATTGTAGCCTCTCTGCAGTAGACTCCACATGCTTTGGGGCTCCAAAAGCCACAGATGGCTGGCTCTTTGGCTTCTTCCCTCTCCTGATGGGTTGTGGCCTTCCCTGGACCCCCTCCTCAGGCTGCTGCCACACTAGGTAGCTGCCTCACTTCACCATCATCTGAATCCTCATTGCCAACAGATTTGGTGAGTCAACTGGGATTTCTTAAAAGGGGGAATTAGTTTCAAAAAAAGGCAGAGGGAGAGGTTTTTCCCACATTAAAAAAAAAAAGGGAAACATATTACAGTGGAGGGAGTTAGGTCTCTGTTTAATAATTCTCTAGACAGTTTTTAAAATGGAGCAATTAAATGAGAGGATAATTAATGTAGATGAGATTTATGTAATGTCAATTATAAATATTATTTGTGAACTGTGAACCAATGGCTGAGGAGCCCCCATGGAACTTGACCAGGCCCTCTGGATAAGTGAGACAGTTGATTAGCTTGAACTGTTTGGGAGGCACCTGGGCAGCGGAGCCAGGATCTGTCCTTGGTGCATGGGCTGGCTTTTTGGAGCCTGGGGCCTATGCTAGGACACTTTGCTCAGCCTTGGTGTAGGGAAGAGGGGACTGGACTTGCCTCAGCTGAGTCTACCAGGCTGGGCTGACTCCCCAGGGGAGACCTTGCCTTGGAGTAGGTGGGAATGGGGGGGTGGATTTGGAGAGAAGGCTGGAAGGTGGGAGGAGGGAGGACAAGGGAATCCGTGGCTGATATGTGAAATTAAGTTAATTATAAAATAAAAATATTTTTTAAAAACATTATTTGTTTGATATTTTGTTTTATCATTTAAAAAGTTGGTTAATATGGGTGCCATGAGAAAAGTTAAAAAAAAAAACTTTTAAAACAGAGCATAAAGATATTCAGACCCAGACAGAGGAATTTAAAGGAGAACCAATCTCAGCATTGCATTATAAGTTTACAGAGAAACAGCCTTAATTTATCTAGTACCCTTACAGGAACTACTGAATGATACATATCCCCCAGACTGTGTAAAAACTGAGTAGATTCCTGTGCAAATGTTAGACCTCTTGATTATAAAAGGTGATAGTTTATCCAGCATGACCATTCAATCTAAACTAACTTATAAGACTAACAGATACTTTTCATTTGATCAGATATAACTTGCCTAAAGGGAAACTCCCCAAAGTTAGAGTTGGGGAGGGTTTTGTTTTTGTCTTTTCAGGAGAATAAAAACAACCATCTTGAAGAAATAAAGACCATTGGACAAATCAGCATTCAAAGAAGAAGGGAAAACTACCTGAAAAAAGTTACCAAGAAAAGAAAAATCTGAACTAAAGCAATCTCTGAAGTCTCCAAAAAGATGATGGGATCTCACAACGATGATTCCACCTGGAACATGATGACACCACTAAACTGACAAACCAAACACCACCCAAATGGCCTTTTGATACACTACATACCAACCCTGTTGGACATACCAGCACTAACATAAAAGCGATGATTACCTCTGGGAAGGAAAGGTGGAGCACAATTAGTGTATTAGTCAGCCAGTTTTCTTACACGTGACCCTAACCAGACATCTTGGCATCAAAAAGTGGGATTTCGCAGCAATAATTAAGAGTGGATAGTGTCTGACCAGGTTGTGAATGCTGAGTCCACCTGAGACCTTCCTCCGTGGTCCTAGGCACTTTTCCCCATCTGTAAAGTGGGGGTAGCACTGTCCCTCACCTAAGACAATACATATGAAGTGTGTACTTGGTAGTTGACATAAATTAGAACAACAAAAAACACAGTAGTCTGTAGATGTAACCAACCATCTTATTAAATAAGAAACACAGAACCAATGTAAAAGAGAAAGCCAAGAGGTCAGAGCTCAGGGCTAAAATCTCACCTTTCCTTCTGCGGTGGTCCTAGCTCTCCGAAAGAGATCTATTTCCTGTGTGTATGTCTTTTCATAGTCTTTTGTTCTGCCTTCTCATTGGTTGTAAACCCAAACATGTGACTGCCTCATCACTGTCTGTATGTACAGCCCACCAGGTCTTAAAGGCGTATGTCTCCAATGCTGGCTGTATCCCTGAACACACAGAGATCTACCTAGCTCTTCTACCAAGTACTGGGATTAAAGGCGTGTGCCACCACCGTCACACTCTTGCTATGGCTCTAATAGCTCTGACCCCCGGGCAACTTTATTTATTAGCATACAATCAAAATCACATTTCAGTACAATTAGAATACCACCACAGTAGTCGATAGTCCTATGTGATTAATGTGAGCCAAACATTACTCTCTCTTCTAAGCACTTGCTGCTGATTAACTTTCAACCAGACAGAAACCTTCCAAGAAAAAAATAAAACTTGACAATGAATGTTTTGTGAAACATTAATGATAAATGTTACCTGGGTCCACTTGTGAAGTTTGTGTAGATATATTTTATGAGCTTCTGTTCCATATTTTTGATATTGAGGTGTCATAATGGATGACCAGTGTAGCTGCTTGAAATCTAAATTCCATGTGTAAAGCATCAATTTCACAGATAGAGATGAGATTAGAATAAGTTTTCCAGGACAATTTCCATTTGAGAAGCAATTATTTTTATGAATGATTAAATGCTGTGGAATGTTCTGTATGGCAAATGTGTTGCTCTGATTGGTCAATAAATAAAACACTGATTGGTGGCCAGTGGCTAGGCAGGAAGTATGGGCTGGGCTAACAGGAGAAAAGAAAGAACAGGAAGACAGAAGGAGTCACTGCCAGCCGCCGCAAGGACAAGCAGCATGTGAAGATGCCGTTAAGCCATGTGCCACATGGCAAGGTATAGATTTATGGAAATGGATTAATTTAAGCTATAAGAACAGTTAGCAAGAAGCCTGCCACGGCCATACAGTTTGTAAGCAATATAAGTCTCTGTGTTTACTTGGTTGGGTCTGAGTGGTTGTGGGACTGGTGGGTGACAAAGATGTGTCCTGACTGTGGGCAAGGCAGGAAAACTCTAGCAACATTAGTCCCTCACAAATACACATTTTAGCTGCTCAATGACTTTCCACCTGTGGTGTGCTGACCATTACAAGCAATTCTCCTAGGAGCCTGTCAGACATGCAGTTTCCTGGAAGTCTCCTGAGACCTCCAAGTCAGAGCTGCTGCTGGGTGTGAGGAGGAGACTCTCTGGTAGCTTTGTGGAAATTCCAAGAACTCAAGTCCCAGTAGGCAAAGAATGAGAGAAAATGAGGTGATTTTTATTTAAATTCAGGCTTCCAGTTTTAATGATCCAGCCTCCCCCACTCTACCTCAAAATGGAAATGACCTCCTATGTTTGATTTTTCGTTGATGCTTTTGGCTTTAAGCCTGAAGACAGTGATCAGGCTTCAGAGGATGTTGACCAGTTTGGAGGATTGCCCACACACCAGCACAACTGTGGTAAGTTTTCCGTACTGAGATGAGAGATTTTATAGAAATTCTGACAGCACTTCATAACATTGCCAAGATAAGATTGTCATTGTAGCCAGAGAGGAAAGCTCACCTCCCTGAAATGATCAGATTAATAAATTAATAATTAAAGGATATTTATTAATGGATTAATAAGCCTATAGGTTTAATTTTAAAAACCTTTCACAAAAAGATGTCATTAAAAGGAGTGGTATATTGGGAAACACAAATGTTTTGCATATTCATTTATGAAAAACTTATGTAAACATTTCTTCTAATGTTCAGTTATTAAAACTAATCTCCCAATATTCCTGTGTCAATTTCATTCACATTCATAGATATTACAGGAGAGAAGCCAAGTGAATTCCAGGTAACTCACATCTTAATTCTTACTTCCATTTTCTGAATATACTTTCTTATAAAATTAAAGATTAAAATATTTACCTCCAGGCTGATGAGATGGATCAGCAGTTAAGAGCACTGGCTGCTCTTCCAGAGGTCCTGAGTTCAATTCCCAGAACCCACATAACAACTCAAACTGTCTGAAATTACAGTTTCAGTGAATCTGGTACCCTCACACTGACATACATAAAGGCAAAACACCAACCACACCAACACATGTAAAAAAAAATAATACCAAGAAGAGAAACTGCTTTCTTTGAATAAGGGTCTATTTAGTATGGACTCTAACATGGTACTTGTCTTGTAAAAATGAATGCATGGCACATTCAGTTTGTGTTTCCTGTCTGATGGTAGCTATGTGTATAACTGTGGCAGATTAAAGTATAAATTGAACCAAAATAAAAATCATACACATACAATAATGTACCATTTCAAAGAAAAATGGGAAAGACTACAGAAAAGAGAAGCTGTATTAGAAGCATAATTCTGATCTCTAGTCCTCCCTGATTTCCATTTTTTAGTTTGAGAAAAGAAAATCAATAAATTTGAGAGAATTCTAGAAATACTGAGTGCATGATTCCAATAAACGAAATGACTTAAGAAACTTTCAAAAGTGACTGCTAAAAGGAAAATCAAATATTTAGTTAGCATAAATATCTATTCTCCTTTCTTCTCTTCCTCTGTCTTCCCATTGTTTTGACAGGATCTCACTGTGTAGCTCAGGCAGATCTTGAAGTCATGATTTGCTGCCATAGCCTACTTGTGCCTGATGACAGGTTTGTGCCACCTGTCTTAGAACTAACAGCCATTTCATACTAATCTAAACTGAATGAACTGCCAGGAAGTAAGATACAGAAATGGAATGCTCAGATATCAGGTTCACTGCTTAGAAAATGAAGATGTGAGAGAGAAGAATCAATCTGTGCTGTCACTAGGAGAAACACATTAGCTGGGGAAAAACTATTCTCAGATTTATGATTTATAGAGGGAAGTACTGCCCCAAAGGCTTAGGAGTCTCCCAAATACCACTTTGAGGTTGATGAGATTTCACCATATTTAAACAATACCAAGAAGACTGATCACTTGTCACAGTAGCTGCTGAAACTCATAGACAGAAGATAAAAACATCTGAAAAACTACAGGTCAGCAAATGTCCCAATAAGCATTTGGAGAGGGGACAATGGTTGGCTGACTCCTTCCCAAAAAGATCAGCAATAGATCATGAAGGAAACCTTGCTTCTCTCTGAGCAGTAAGTGATGTAACTGAATAAAACAAATCAAGCTTCAAGTTCAGAAATTGTATTTCCCCTACAGAGTTATTCATGAACTACTAAAATAAACCCTACAAAAAGTAACCCAACCAGAGTTCAAAATGCTTTATTATTTATTATTTATTATTGGTGAGGCCAGAGGAGGGCACTGGATCCCCTGAAGATGGAATTGAAGGTTGTTCTGAGACACCTGACATGAGTGCTTGGATCTGTACTCAGGTCCTATGGAAGAGCAAATACTCTTAACCACTGAGCATCTGTGCAGCCTGAGATCAAAATTTTTAATCAAAATCTCATCAGTATATTTATGTTGATAGCTTTAAAATGAAGTGTTGAGGTTTGCCTGCAAAAAGAAAATGGTGATTGTTTATTATGGAGCAAATATTTTTTTCTTTAACAACACCATTGATTGGCCCATATTTTCATCCACCTTTAACAATTGATTTTCTGATACAAAGTGTAAGCACCACGGGTGTAAAAAATGTGAACTTTATACCTAAGGTTCTGATATCCAGGACACAACCAACAAATTACATGTTCGAATACGTTAATTATTGAAATTAATGTTGGATGGAAGCATACTTTCTTTCTATGGAATTTACTATATCTTTTTATCTCTAGCTGCTACAACAATTTCTGGTCTCAAAATGACTGTGACAAACATAACCACAAGGAGTGGTTTCCTTCTCATGGGATTCTCTGACAAACGTGAACTGCAGATTATGCATGCTTCACTCTTGTTGGTGACATATCTATTGGGGATGGCAGGTAACTTCATCATTATCACCATCACAACTCTGGACCCGCAGCTCCAGTCTCCAATGTATTACTTCCTGAAGCACCTTTCTCTTCTGGACCTCTCATCTCTTTCTGTCACAGTTCCCCAGTCTATTGACAATTCCCTGATGGATAATGACTACATTTCATATGGCCAGTGTATTCTGCAAGTTTTCTTTTTCACATCATTGGCTGCAGCTGAGGTGTCCATTCTCACAGTGATGTCCTATGACCGTTATGTGGCCATCTGCCTCCCTCTGCACTATGAGGTCATCATGGATCCCAGGAAGTGCATGTGTGCTGTGACAGCTGTGTGGTTAAGTGGAGTCATCTCAGGAACTTTGTACACAACAACTACATTCTCTATCAGATTCTGCAGGGACAAAATAATACACCAGTTCTTCTGTGACGTCCCCCAGTTGCTTAAGCTCTCCTGCTCTAATGATTACCTTGGAGTGTTGGGAGTGGCTGCCTTAATGGCTGTAATGGCCTTTGCCTGCTTTATTGCTGTCACCTTCTCTTATGGCCAGATATTCTCCACAATTCTCAGTATGCCCTCTGCTGAAGGTCGGTCTAAGGTCTTTTCCACCTGCCTACCCCACCTCTTTGTTTTCTCATTTTTTCTGATCACAGGTACATGTGCCTATCTAAAGCCAACTTCTGACTCACCAACTGCTTTAGATCTTCTTCTGTCTATCTTTTACACAGTACTGCCCCCAACACTCAACCCTGTAATATACAGTCTGAGGAATGAGGCCATGAAGACTGCTCTGAGGAAGGTGCTGTCAGGTAGAGAGTTCACAGGGAAAAACTTCATATTTTCTCTGTGATAAATACTGCACATATCATACTCAAAGAATACTTTTTATGTTAATGAAAAGGAAAAGTAGTTTTGAAAAATTGAACTATACTGTAAAACTATTATCATTGTAAATATTCTTCTCCTGATTTCTTTATCTAACTTATAGAATCCATTTTTGTTCTTTCCAGTTAAGAGAAGCTAAACATTCATAAACTAATAATGTAGACTTAGTACACATTAACTTTTCTAATACATATATCAATAAGTACATATATGTAAACATAACCAGTCATAGCAAATATTTTGAAAACCTATGCATTGCCAATACTACAACAGTAAGTAGAATAAATAATAATACCACTTACCTGTAAGCTCACTCACTAAGCAAATCATAAATTTCAATTCAACCATTTTATTTTAAATGCCCATTCTAATTTAATGTCTCTATACACAAATTTTGCATATTATCATGAATGTACATGCAATTAATACATACACTTAAATGGCTTAATCAAAAAAAAAACCTCTCTTGAATTCATGTTGCTCAATGTAGTTTGAATTAAAATTCACTTTACTTTTCAACTTGTTTCTCTTTGTTAATCATTTTCAGTTCTACCATGAGAAAGTGGCTGTGGAAAATAAAAGCCTCGGTGACTGCAGTACTTATAATTCTAATTTTGGCTACATTTTGAGTCCTTGTATTCCAAACTGAACTCGGGCCCTAAAATGCAACATTTTCTACAGATAAGTGGTTTGCCTACATGCCAGTCATCCAGTTGCTAGCCCAACAAAATCTGAACTTGAATTGGAGTCTCCTTTTCAAAGAATGGACAGGAGAGGGATGAGTTTCATGATGAGGGACAGGGACTATGTTCTTCATTAGCCTGTAAAAGTTTACAAAAGAAGAGTCATCATCCTTCAATTCCTCTAAAATATTTCTGAGACAACAAATCTCATAGGGCAGTGGGAGGGAGTAAATAGAAACAGGAAAACAGCTAAGAAGGGGAGATTCTGATGCATCTTTCTCAACATATGAAATTCGATAACCTCAGAGGAAAACTGGAAACCTTCCTGGCTGAGCAGAAAGAACATGTAATATGTAGGTGACCCCAAAAACCCACCAGAGCTCCTCCTTGCTCTTTTTTGGAACAAGAACTTCAGTCCAGTTCTGGCACATATCCAAACTTATTCTAGCAGTAGAGCATGAAGACCACGTTTGAATGAAAAAGAGCCATACACCTTAAAACGAATTACACATGAACACACATGACCAGGCCTGGTGCTTGTTTGTGAAGGTTATACTTTTCTTATCTTTTATTTATTTTCTTGCACTTCATATTTTTATGTATCATTATTAAAATTACAATAAAACTTAATTAGTGCCACATACTGAAATCTTGTTGCTTGGCCTATAGTCCTTTCCTTTTTCTACGCATATTTCCAAAAGAATACAGTATTTAAACAGAGTATATATTATTTCTAAATATTTAAATATTGCAAACCAATTCATATTTAAAAACCATCAATTCATTAGACTATACATTGTGTTATTATTATTTATAAGTGCTTTTCTTGATATTTTCCATCGATGTGAATATGTGTGTGTTATATTATAAAAATGACCAATAAGGTCTTTGGCTATGAAATGATGAGAAGTCTGTTTTCAGAGTAATATATGAAAATTTTTTTAAAGACTACATACTTGTTAGGCAATGTCTTTTTTCAATGCTTATTAGCTGTTTATTGTCAATAACTCAAAAACAACTTGCCTCTTCAGTGCATCACTGCATTTGCCTGGTGTGCACTGACCTGCATTATCAATTTTAAATCAAGTAAACTACTAATACATTAATTATTCCAAATAAAGTAAATCATATGAAATGCTTTCATTCAGAGAAAATTTTTAATTCCCAAGGAAGGGAGAAAAAAACGGATACCAACAAAGAGAATTAACATAGTAAAAGTCCCCATTAACACAAAAATCTTAAGAAGGAAATTATACTTGGTAGCTCATAAACCACTAGGCAGCCTTAGAATGTAATACTTGTCAATAATGTCTCATTCAAATAGGATTGACACCCAGAAATGTTAGTGAACAAGTAGAACAATGACACTATACAGGGTAACTTTAGGGGTATCTGAAAGTCAGAAGTTATCACTGGCAGTTTCTCCTGTTTACTTTTTGCTTATTATCTTTTTACTTCATCCTCAATTTTATATCCATGAATATATCTTCTATCTAGACAGTTGTTCAAATCATGTTCCTTCCTACTGCTCAAACCCTGTATTCAGGAAGTCAATGCATTCTACTTATCACATCTCTCAATTTATAGACATCATGGAGGTACAGAAAATCATGATCTTACATAGACCTCAAAGTAAATTCCTAAATTCTTTCTATTCTGAATTCAGTGCATTTCCTCTGAGTTAACATTGTCCATCAACCTTATAAGAATGGATTTATTGTGTAAAGTACATTGCATTCAATTAAAGTGCATAAATGAGTAAATGAACACTGGCTACATATCCATAAAACCACTGTCTACAATTATACAATATTTTGAGCATTGTCTCCGCTTCACAAAGAGTCCTGTGTATCATGAAGCCTTCCATTCTTACACCCTCTAACCCAAGGAACATCTAAACTTCTTTTGTATACATTTTTTTTTTCATTTTCTACACTGTAGCCTACACAGTATATAGACTTTGCTACATTATCCTGCTGTGTGATATCTGCTCCCTTAGATCTTTGTTTATTCCCCTGGGAGCGATGCCTCTCCTGCCCAAGGAATGCTGGGAACTAGGCATTTCCTTTTCCTAGCTTAGCAATTTCAAGGACATTATACAGACAGCTCTTATTTGGCCATAGGACTCCCTACCACTTGAACACGTGTGGTAAAAGAGATGTATGTTTATCATTACTTTTCTGTCTCTAACTTCATTAAAAGCTCCACAAATGCCCAGTGAATGGCTCTGGAACAGTAATGGCCTGCAGGTCCCTGATTCTGTAGATTCTCCAATATGACTTCAATTCATCAGCATTGGTCATTGGTGGGTGATGATACTATACTGTTATATAAATTAAATCTGCTGCATCCTTTAGTGTCAAGATCCTTAACTGAGCATAACAATGTTGTTGATGGCAGTGTGGTGAGGTCTCTTTCACTGGAACTGCTCTCCATTTCACCACTATGTGATGGAGATGAATTATGTTCATTCATTCACTGCTTGATAACAATTGGGTTGTTTCAAACACCAAGCTCAGTTTGTGGAGCTTGAATTAACTTTTGTGTGATGATTTTTGAGGCTATGCCTTTATTTTATTAACACATGCTTAGAGAGTTAATGGGGGACCCTGAGGCAATGGACCAGGTAAGGTTTATTTAAGGAATGGAATCTGTAAGTTATATTCATGACACGGAACAAGGTAGAAGCTGCTGCTGACCCAGTGTCATGGTCCTGCTATGCTGCCCGTGGGTGATGGGAACTAACTGCAAGCCATGCTTTTCCACAGCTTCCTCCTGCTCTGACCACCCAAGAGAGCATGTGACTCCTGCCCCAAAATTTTTAAGGTCATGTATCTTAGAGAAGACCACACACATAAACACAAAATGCTCTTTTCAATTGGTCACTGGGCTGAACAGCAGAGTACCCAAAACATTTCCCCTTTATTGTCTAAACTAAAAGGAAGGTTCTAATCCTAACCTAGTAAAAACTGCAAAAATAAGAACTATTAACATGTGTTCTCCAGAGGGAGGGAGAGGTAATAATCTTAACAAAAACTGAAACTACATACAACAAGAACAATCATCAAGTAAGAAACACATCCTAGATGTCCAGAGTCATAAGTAATAGACAATTTTTAAGAGACTATTCTAATAGTTGTCCTTTCCTGAAGAATCTAAGTTTTATGCATAATCTGTCCATAGTTAAGAGTCAGGAGGTTGTAACTGTATCTCTCTAGTCTTCAATCCCATCAAAGCTTAAAGCTTTTCCTGGATCTGGGTGTTGCCTGCCAGTAAGCCTGTCACAGAAGCTGTGTCTAGGCCCCTAAGCCTGTCATGGTTGCTGTGTGTTCAAGCTGTTTTGGGGCCCTCCACAGTAGGGACTCCAGTTATTGGGGCCAGTGAGTAGGGCAAACTTAAGTCTCTGGAGCTGGTGAAAAGGGGGACACACACACACACACACACACACACACACACACACACACACCTTCAGCATGTCAGGGTTTCTCTATTGTTTCCCTTACCTGTTTCCTAATGTCTCCTTTTACATCTTTCCTGATGTTTTCCTTATATCTCTTCCATGTTATATTCCTTCTACATTTTTCCTTCTTTTACCTTATTTTTCCCTACAGTTACATATGCAGCAAAATCTTTCAAGCAATATAAAAATTACAAGGTGGTTATATCTTATTTTTTTCTTCAAATGAATGATTACAATGAATACAAGTAAAAAAAAAAAGAGCATGTTTCCCAGTACCCTTACATGATTAAACATTTTACATATTACAGGTGAAAAACAAATTATTCCCTAGAAACTACCCACATTCATGTCTAAGTAACTTTTTATAGATTTACAAAGTGCAAGCAAGGTATTTTTCTCAGCCAGTTTTGTTGTTGTTGTTGTATTTTTGTTTGTTTTTTATTAGCAGGCAGCAGTTTGCAGTTATAATGAAAGAAAAAATTATTTAGTTATTTATCTCAATGTGTAATATTATAAAAAAACCTTAAAATAATAAAAAATCTAAATGTTTATATATAAAAACAGTCAATTCTACTTTGTTTTCAGAGTATATGCCAAATCATCAACAATTATTTATTAAGTCATATCAGGAAACTGAGGGCAAAAATGGATTCAAATAATTAATCGTCACCTTTGATCAACAATCCACCCTAGCAAGAAAGGCAAGACAGCTAGTAATATTCCTGTTGACATTGTTCTTGTTCCCTGGAGTCCCTTGCTCAGCTATCAAAATTGTACCTTTCTAACCGTTAAATTTCTCCCTAATATTTTCTACATCAAAGCTATTAATAATATCTTAACCTAACTTTACTAACAATCTACATCTTTCTTATAAATAAATTATTATAAATAAATAAATAAAATAACTTCTTTCTATAGGCAGTGGTTGAATCATTAATCTGCTCCAGCAACAATGCATGGAAAAAGTCAATCACTATTATTTTAAGTACCAGTAATACTGTCCAGTGAGGGGCTAGAAACCCCCTTAGAGTTTCCTACATCTCATAGATTATGAGGAACATGGTGACCATGAGGGCAACAAGCACTTAATGGATTTTTCTAGCCCCAAATTCCAAAATCCTTTCACCATGCTTTCAAAAAACACATGTTCAGGTCTGTTACAGCAATGCCCCTCTCCTGGTACCAAATTTTGTCCTGGTTAGGCTTACTATTGCTGTGAAGAAACACCATGACCAAAATCAAATTGAGGAGGAAAGGTTTCTTTAGCCTTATACTTCCACATCTAGGCTCATCAGAGGAGGAAATCATATAGTAACTCAAGCAGTGCTAGAACCTAGAGGCAGGAGCTGATGCAGAGGCCATGGAGAGGAGCTACTTACTAAATTGCTCCTCATAGTTTGCTCAGCCTGCTTTCTTCTAGAACTCAAGACCATCAGCCCAGTGATGGCATGACCCACAATGGGCTGGGCCATCCACCATCAATCACTAATTAAGAAAATGCCATACAGCCACATCTTATGGAGACATTTTCTCAATTGAGGTTCCTTCATTTCAGATGACTTTAAATTATGTCAGATTGCCATAAAATTAGCCAACAAATTAGTCTAACATATCAGACAGGATATCATTGTTGGTCAAAGGGTTTGTGGGTGGTTTGATGTTGATGTTACTCTTTTTGGTTGTATGCAGAGTACTTTTCTGTACCAAAGATTCTAGCATGTATGGGTGAAGGCTTTGTGTAGGCATCAGCTCAACTTCTCCTTGTTCAATGAGTTGTGTTGCTATCGTCTTCAGAAATGAAGCCTTGCTGTCAGTTTGAGGAGAACAATATATAGTCATGGCAACAGCCAGGGTTGGTTGGGGGTTTCCATGGGACACCATTAATGAACAACTCAGGTAGATGTAACTCAATCCCTGTATTGGGAGCTTCATTTGGTTACAAGAAATGGCCAATTGGGCTCTGTCTCCCCCATTATTTGGTGATATCATTTAGATATCTTCATATGTGTATATATTTTAGGAAGCTACTAAAGTATTAGGTTTTTATACCATCCCTCAAATGGCTCTCAATTCCAATTAAATCTCTCCATATCTCTCCCTCATCTCCCTCTTCATTCCCCTCTCTACTTGATCCTCCTGTTCTAGTCCTCTAATCCTATTCTCCTTAGATTTGGTCTTTTCACAGTGTTCCAGATTTTCTCAATGCTTTGTGCTAGGACTTTTTTAGATTTAATATTTTATTTGACTAAAGTATCCATTTCTTCTATTGTGTCTTCAATGCCCGAGATTCTGTCTTCTGTTTATTGTATTCTGTTGGTGATGTTCATCTCTGAAATTCCCATTTGCACCCCTTTTTCATTTCCAGATTTCTCTCATTTTAGGTTTTCTTTGTTGACTCTATTCCACTTTCAGGTCTTGAACAGTTTCATCATTTTCTTCCACTGTTTGTGTTTTTACAGGTTTCTTTAAAGATTTATTCATTTCCTCTTTAAGGACTTCTATCATATTCATAAAGGCTACTTTAAGTTCTTTTTCTTGTGTTTCAGCTATGTTGCAACACTCAGGGACTTCTGTGGTAGAGTTGCTGGGCTCTATTTGGAGACATATTGTCCTGACTTTTATTGATTGTATTTTACACTGAGGTCTAGGTTTGGGAAGATTGCAATTATAGATGCTGATATATGGTCTTGTTTTTGTTGGGTGGGTGTTTTGTTCCTTGGTTGTTGTTGCCCTCTCTGGTTCTTAGGAAAGTATGGTGGCTGTGTGTTGAGTGGTAAGAAATTCTTCTGGGATCCTGATAAGTGTGTCCATTGGGTGTTCCAGGTAAAATGTATTTCTAGGTTTTGGGAGCTGACATTTATGAATGGGGATGGGCTAGGAGGGAGGGGCACAGATGGCCTCCAAGAAGGAGGAAAGCAGTATGTTCTACCAGCATCTGCTCAGTCCTATATGAATAGGGGCAGGGAGTGAGGAGAGGCCACAACAGGTAGTCTGCTATAGATCTGGGGATGAGACAGGGGAATAGATATGGAGGAGAGGAGAGTAAGTGAAAATCTGAAGCTCACTTACCTTCTTCACTTGCCTACTTGCTTCTCAGGCTTGGCTGGCAGATTCCCAGAGAAAGCCAGTTAGAGTTGGGTCTGGGATAAGAGGATGAGTGGGGAAGGAAGGTTGGAGAAGAAGCTCTGCATGATCTGCTGGAGTTGGGGGTAGAGAGGAGTTAGAGGCCTTATCAGGTGATCTGCTACAGAGTTGGAGTGAGACTGGGGTATTAGATTTGCTGGAGAGGAGGGAGCCTTGAAGTTTCATAGCTAAACTAGTTTTTCCCTGGCAGGAGTAGCCTGTGAGTCCCAGAGAATGTCTGATGGATTTGGGACAGGGATAAAGTGATGAGTGGGGGAAGAAAGGTTGGAGGGGAAGATCTGTGTGTTCCAACAGAGATGGGGAGAGGCATGGAAAGGAGGCTGGAGCAGGTGAGCTGCTATAGAGCTGAGGTGTGAAAGGGGGTTGACGGTAAAGAAGAGGAAAGTGAATTAAAGACCTGCAGTTAGCTTACCTGTTTCCCTGGCCTGCAGGGCTGGCTCTTTCCAGGGAATGCCCACTGATGTTAGAGGTTGGGATAGTAGAAAGAGTTGGGTAATGAAATACTGTAGGAGAAGGTCTATATGATCTATTGGGGTTGGGAGTCATAGAGGGTTAGAGTACAGTAGATGTTCTGATGCAGAGCTGAGGGACTTGGAGGAATGGAAGGAGAGAGAATATATGAAGTTAACTGAACTGCTTCCCTGGCCTGAATTGCCTGTGGGTTCCAAAATAATGATATTTTAACATTTAAAAAATGTCATGGAAATTTTTGTAAGTATTTCTCAGTTCCTTAATATTTTAAAGCAAATAGTTTCAAAGCTTAACAGTTCAGTGTATTGTAATGTCTACACATTTTTTGTATATATGATTTGCAAAGGCATTCAGAATCTTTTAGTGTGTGTTACTATAAAATAGAGATATGGAATGAAATAAGACCATTTATATATTTATTGTGGAATAAAGAGTCATGAGAGATGTGTCTGGATAGAAAGGAGAAGTCATAGAGGAATCAGGAACTGCAATTTGCAAAACTTCTGAAATGTAACTAGTCAATTTAGTCATCCTGAACTAAAATATAATAGAATACTCCCTACTGTATTGGACTCTTTACTTGTATTCCTTAGTATTTGACATCATTTCAAAATTAGTAATTAGAAAATAGCACTGAGTACAGTGGTACCTTCAAAATTACAGAGATACTCAGTATACATTAGACAGAAAAATGTACCAATGTTTGTTTGTATGCCCTGGTTCTTTGTAAATTTTTATTAGTGAACAGTTCTGCAGGGTCCTGTTACCTATTAATTGTTAGGACTTTCTGAGACCCAGAGTTCTCCTCAGTGCTGCTTTGACTTCCTTGTTCCTTAAACTGTAGATGATGGGGTTTAGCATGGATGTCACCGCTGTGTAGAAGAGGGCCAAGAGTTTATCCATTCCTGGTGAGTGGCTAGCCTTGGGCCTCAAGTAGGTAATAGATCCTGAGCCATAGAAGAGTGTGACTACAAGTAGGTGGGAGGAACAGGTGGAGAGAGCTTTATGACGCCCCTCAGGTGAAGGCATCACCAGCACTGCAACCAGAATTCTGACATAGGAAGAAATGATCAGTAAAAATGGGCTGGATATGCAGAGGGCTGCTGCCACAAAGACTGCAATCTCGTTATGGGATGTATCTCCACAGGCAAGAGCCAGGAGAGGTGGAAGGTCACAGAAGAAGTGATTTATCTCACAGGGTCCACAAAAGTCCAAAGAAAAAATAAAATTGGTCTGTCCCAACCCTACTATGCATCCCATTCCCCATGAAACCATTGCCAAATGGGCACATACTCCACGACTCATTCGGGTTGCATAATGGAGTGGGGAGCAAATTGCCACGCAGCGGTCAAAAGCCATGGCTGCCAACAGACAGCACTCAGTTATTCCGAAGAATGTGAAGAAAAACATCTGTGTGGCACAACCCTCCCGAGAGATCCCTCGAGCCTCACTCACAAGGCTCTGCAGCATCTTGGGTATGACAGAGGAAGTATAGCCAATCTCCAGGAGAGACAAGTTGGCCAGGAAAAAGTACATGGGGGTGTGCAGGGATGGACTGGTACAGATGGCAAGGGCTATGAGTGCATTGCCTGTCAGTGACACTAAGAACATGAGGAGGATGAGGGTGAACAGGAGGAAGCACTCTCCAGGGACCTCAGAGAACTTGGCAAAAGCAAAGCGTTTGACAGACAAGCTGTTCTCCTGCCACAGAGAGCAATTGACAGTCATCTCCTGGAAGAGAGAACAGCAAGTCATCAGAAGGATTCTTGCAGATGAGGGAAATTATTCAATTTAATACTTTTAGAGTCTCAGTTAAAATCTTTACCTGCAGTCATAAAGTTAAAGTTTACAATGATTCATCCTCACAGATCTTCATATCTAATCCTTTCTTTGCTTACCACATCAGGTGATTTTCAGAAGTGTACTGAGCGTTATACCAAGTGTCCAAGGATTTAGGCAAGGTGGTACACACTTGTATTCCCAGCACTGATGAAGCTGGGGGAGAAGGATTACTGTGGGTTTGAGTTCAGCCTCACTTATGGAATAAGATATTATTCAAATAAAAGAAAAGGAAAACATTAATTGTGGCTCAATTCTTTCAGTGTACTTCTCATTGACTAGTTATCAATGTCACCCAGAAAAGCTGTTCTCCGACCTACTCATATCTAGGCTTTCCTGTTGCCGCAGATGCCCTCTCTCCAACCCTTCACAGAGTGTATTGGGTCCATATTTCTACTGGGTCTGTGATTTCTATTGCTAATATTCAGCTAATATTGGTTAAAAATATCTTTTCCTCAAGCAAGACTTGTATTTTTGAAGGAAATGAAAAATCAATAACCATTTAATATAAATGATTGCTATAATGCATAGAATTAAAGGCAGGGCACATCCTGATGTCTAGTAGTTTAGTGAGGTGCTCAGAGGAGTTTTTTAAGAAAAGATGTACACGTGCGACACAAGAGAGAAGTGGGGTTAACCAAAGAGCACCACACCCTCTCAATGCACAGCTGAGTGCAATGCTGAGATGACCTCGGCATGGCAGCTGATGTCTGTGTCTTAGTAGTTCCCATCTTTAATAGAGCGTGGGGTCTTCGTGATAGTGTCATTGCCTGCAAGTTACATTTCTGTTTTCTTAGTGTGATCCACAAGATTCTATGGATCAGGGCATTGAGTTAAATAAAGAAAAAAAAGGGTAAAAGAGATGGGATCTTGGTATATAATACAGGCTGACCTCA
Source organism: Peromyscus leucopus (assembly GCF_004664715.2). Classification (NCBI taxonomy): domain Eukaryota; kingdom Metazoa; phylum Chordata; class Mammalia; order Rodentia; family Cricetidae; genus Peromyscus; species Peromyscus leucopus. Next base: position 16,508,573 of record NC_051084.1, read on the forward strand.
AATTCCCAATTTCCCTGCCTCGGTCTCTTGAATTCTGAAATTCCAGGATTAAGCCATCAACCCTTGCTTGATAGAAATTTCTTCTAACCTTCCATGGACCACATATTACAATCCCATCAAACTACTTGTAATTAGTACATGTAGTGTTTACACACTTCAATTTCTCTTCTCTCATTTTCTTACTGGGAGGCTGTTGTGTACTTGATTGCTTATCTGGCAAACTCTTCAGTTCCAGTGTAGAGTTGTTTTTTTTCTGGAAATCACCCAACTCTTTCTCCTAGCAGTCACACTCCATGCTTTTCACATAACCTGCTAAAATAGCACTTACCACTGTGGTAGTGAATACTTTTCATTTCTTTCTGAGTGTAGCCTTATACAGAGACCAAGTATGGACTTCACATTTCTTATCATTACATTTGCCGTCTTTACCAATCCATAAGTTCTCATGTAATGATAAGTTTCAATGTTTACCTTACTCTGCCTCCTTAGACATTCTATCTGTTGCTCTGAAGTTCATTCTCATGTCCCTCAAATATTTCACATTCAGCTTATTTATCTCACAGTCTGATATTTTTTTCCTTCCAAATAAGATGACCCTTACTGTTTTGTGGCATATATGTGTGGCTCTGCCAAAGTTTGTTTTTCTCTACAAAAAATCTGAATCACCATGTTTTCTCCAACAAGGGAAGAATAGAAGATACCGTCTGACATTTGGTCTTCCCTCTATTCACTTGATATAACCAAATATCACTAGGTAATGCTATGTTGTATGTGAGTAGATCACATTATGGTTGACCCACAAACCAAATGTGGGCTTCAGGGTTTCCAGATTATTATAAATAATCATATTGCCAATGTTCATGAACACATATAATGAGTGTACATGCATACATGCCACATACACTTCTATGCCTGTGTATCCATGCAGAAACACACACAGATGCACATAGAACAGAACAAGGGATCACTCTGGGGCAACTGTAAATGATTTAAAATCTTAGTATAGACAACAATGCTGGATATGTTAGTTTAAACAAATGTTACTATTTGTTCAAACTCTTTTCCTCAATTTGACCACTTATAAAAGGAGCTGAGAAAAAAATATTCCTCATGAGGTTACTGCAATAAGATTTAAGTTAATTACCAATATCACTTAAAATGTTGGTCAGATACTGAATGCTTATTGGCTACACAGGACATGAACATGGTTGTATATCTACACATAGCCATATTTTATTTAGCTTTGTGTATACTCTGTTTTGGGGAATTTCACACCACAATCCATAATCTTTGTTCCTATCCATTAATTGTTCTCTAAATCATAATTTTTATACTGTGGGTAATGGAAAAGCAAAAAAAATTAGAACTTGCATGCATATATAAAAATGGTGCCCAAATCTTCTATCCTGAGGTGATACTGTTGTGTATAATACATTATTGAATCTACTAGTTAGATATTCACCCATACATGCACAATCTCTAAAAACTTAAGGATAGAGAACACATGGACTGACTTAATTTCTGATGAGCATAAAGCAAGGAAGTCTACTTGGACTCTCAGGGGACTCTGCTCTTGTAAAAATTGCTAAAACACTAAGTATTCTGCTATGATGAATTTAACACTTACTTTAAAGTATTATAAATATTTCCCTGTAGGATATTAAATTCAAATATCTATATTTCTCATGTATTATATATTAAAAATCCATGTGTGAGTGAGCAAAGCAAAACAAGCAAGCAAAAAAACCCAAAAGCCAACCCAGAAAATGGCTAATCTTAAATATTATCTTAAACCCTGCCTTTTTTTTTTTTTTTTTTGGTTTTTCGAGACAGGGTTTCTCTGTGTAGCTTTGCGCCTTTTCCTGGAACTCACTTGGTAGCCCAGGCTGGCCTCGAACTCACAGAGATCCGCCTGGCTCTGCCTCCCGAGTGCTGGGATTAAAGGCGTGGGCCACCACCGCCCGGCTAAACCCTGCCTTTTAGTTGTTGTTTCTGTATTTGTATAGAGAGCTCTCCATAAGGAAAGTGGTCTTGAATCTCAGTTAAATTTTCAGGAACTCATCTTAGGACAGGCAACCAGAATATTTTTCATCTCAATCTGTGGAGTGAGAATGATTGACTCAGAAGGAATGTCAAGATTCTTGAGAAAGAAACAAGGGTCAGGACACTCTGATGTGAACATCCCATCTGCCTCTCACCTTTTACATTTTCTTGACCTAAAGTTTGGATTCACTAGTTCCTTGTAAATACTGCATGATATAATCTTCACATCTTTCTAGTTAAGTTGTTTGCAGTGGTTTCCTACCAAGAATCAGCTCTATTTTATATGTCATCCTTCAGTGGCATAAAGTGTGCACTAAACACTGATAAGGTCTGGAGGTTTATACCACCAGGTGTGTTTTTATTGGCAACTGGATATATGCAAGAGTTGGCACACAGCATGAGAGTATCTTGAATCTGACAGTCTTGGTTTTGCATGTTACCTTACACAGCCTGGAGACCCAAGTCCAGCTCACTCTACATGGTTCTGCTTTGTGAATGATACAGATGAAAAAACTCATGTTCCCCTGGTGTCGCAAGGTTAGAAATATTCATTGGTGGGTTTGGTCCCTTATCTGATCTTTTAAAGTCATGACACACTCTTAGATACTGTTTCTGAAACACTGCAGTATCTATATATATAGAAACTATCAGGAAGTGAGTTTCACTATTATATAATGGCTATTTCTAAAATTCTGCAATAGCACACACAATTTCTGTAGATTGGTCAGGAAAAGATTATTAGGAGCCTCACCCTTGACTTCTCAGTTTTACCAATTCACTCACCAAGGACCACTTATACAGCTGAGTGATACTTTATGTCAACACAGTAGAAATGGTGGGGTCACTTGATTAGATTGCAATGTACCATATAACATTGTATCACAGTGAAAAGTGAATTCTAATTTACCATGAAACAAGTGATTGACAACAATAGACAGCTGTTTTCTAAGAGCAATGCTGGAGTCTGCACAAACTTTAGTAGCCTTAAAAGTAGGAGACAATAACTAATGAGAATGGAAACAGTTTTGAGCATCAGATGTCCTTTTAAATACTTTAATTCATTCTCCCCAGGCCTAGTCTTGATAATTAACTGTGGCACCTACCTCCAGTCACAGTACTTGAAGAGATTAGGTGGTTTCTGTTTCTGATTAGCCACTTCTGGCTTTCTCTTCATTCTTTCCTTGCAACATACTGGGGACCCACACCATCCCCATCCTCAACTCTGCAATGTACTGAAAAGCTTTTGTTATGGAGAAAAACCATGCCTGATGTCAAGAAGACTGTGTCTCAAGAGAGAGCACCATGTCCTTCAAAGCAATGCCCTAGTATCCCCCCCCCCTCTCTCTCTCTCTCACACACACACACACACACACACACACACACACACACACACACATACACTCATACCTTACTACTCCCAGGACACATCCACACTTTCTCCTTTCCTGGAAAACAATGAACCCTAAGTATATTATACTAAAATTCTTTTGTGTTCTGAGTCCTTTTCATCTTACTCTCCCCTGGAGACTCACAATCTTTTCTCACTGGTGAGTTTCAGGAGGCATCTCATTGCTCTCCTGAGAGTCCTTAAGGATAGGGCAATAGCTCTGTGCAGAGGAGCCTCACTCTGCAACATGCCCTTCTCCTGAGAAATAGTTCTATCACAGAACATCTGAATCTCTCCATCCACAAGGGGAGTGTCCCAATAGCCTAATCATCTTTCTACTGCATCAACATTGCCACACTGATGACAAAGATCCAACATGTGTTCTCTTGGAGAACAAGTCATACAAACCAGAGCATTTATTCATGCCTAGGCACTCTGAGTTTTGAATTAAAGTGATGAGTATTATATTCTTATCATGCTAGTGAAAGGTGAATAAAGTTTTCAGTCTCATAATAGTGTGTTGACTGTGGGTTTGCCATAGATGCTGGTTATTTCCTTCTGTTACTAATTTATCATCTGTTTTTTTTAATCCTGGAAATATTTTGATTTTTGTGAAATGAAATTTTCACCACCTGCAATAATTGTGTGTTACTGATATCATACATCTATCAATAGCTTAGAAAAACCATATAGTATGTAAATTATTTTACTATTTTGCTTGAGTCAGTCTCTAGTACTGTGTGGTAGGTGATTGCTGTTATTATTGTTTTATCCTTGCTACAAGTGATGGTTTGAGTTTTATTCTCATGATAGGTCTGTCTGGCTTCGTCTAGGAGATAATATTGACCTTATTTGGGCAACAAAAAAGAGGGGCATAGTCTATGATCCACTATCTTTTGGAAGAGTTTGAAGGTATTTATCTTTTATTAAATGGTTGACAGAAATCCATCAAAGAACTCATATGTTCATGGGCTTTATTTCTCTTGTAAATGAGCACTGATGTAGTCTATGCAACCATTACAGGTAAATGCAGATATGTTTCTACATTCATCAGCTTTAGTAGCTTTTGTTTCTAGGACTTTGTGCATCTTAAGACATAAGGGAAATATTAAAAAAATATAAAAGTTAATTTCTTTTATTATATCATATTATAGTACAATAAAACTAGAAATCAATAGAAAGCACAGAAACTACAAGACCACCTGGAATAGGACAAGACACTTTTGAAAGTTTATTGAATTATTCAAGGAGTCAGGGAGAAAATTTCAACATTCCTGGAAACAAATTCAAGTGAACACATAACTTGTAGAGTCTTTGTGATATAGCAAAAGAAGTTCTGAGAGAAAATTCTGAGATGGACCTTGCATAGGAAGAACTGATTTTGGATCAAACATGGCCTGCTGTTGGGCTGGCTGAGAAGTGCTCCCCACTGTGGCCTGAGTTGAAAATATATAAGAATGAGTAGAATCTGAATTTCACCAGGGTCTGTAATGGCAAGGTCTGGCTCAAATTGTTTGAGGCAGCCATGGCTATCATAATACCTTCTGGAGCTGACATTGTACTTCAGCAATAAGCCGATGTAGTTTTTGTGTGGCTTCTTAAAGTCATCAATGTTCGAAGCAGCCAGTTTTGACATGATGGCCATCCAATTGACTGCCTGGCTTATAACCTTTGTCTTAGTTAGGGTTTCTATTGCTGACATGAAACATCATAACCATAAACAACTAGAGAAAGAGTGGGTTTGTTTCATCTTAAAATTTTTAGTCAGCCCATAATCCAGGGAAGTTAGAGAAAGAATTCAAAGCAGGAACCTGGAAGTAAAGAATGATGCAGGGGCCATGGAGGAATGCTGCTTACTAGCTTACTTGCTCAATCATGGTTTTCTCAGCCAGCTTTCTTAGAGCACAGTCAGTGAAGGGGTGACACCATCCACAATGTGCTGGATCCTCTTGCATTAATTACTAATCAAGAAAATGTACAATCAGCTTTTTTTGCAGGCTGATATGGTGGGTACATTTTCTCAATTGAGGGTCCCTCTTCCCAAACAACTGTAGCTGTGTCAAGTTGACACAAACTGGCCATCATAATTTTTCACTCAAGGAACCCAGGGCACCAGGAGCATATCTAACAGCTATTAATTAATGGGTCAAAACTTCCCAGTGCCTAATAGCTTATTTGAAAGCATGTATGCATTAAAGACTTGCTGCTAATGTAGCCCCTATCTAACAGTGATCTAATGTCTCATTCCTGCTTAGGACATAGAGAGAGGTACATTCCTTAAATCTGTCTTAACATGACAGGTTGTGTGTGTGTGTGTGTGTGTGTGTGTGTGTGTGTGTGTGTGTAATGGTCATCACCAGTATATCTCTTCTCCAATGAATATGCCTGTTTTCAGTTTGTTTTTAGATATGACATCAAATAAACAGAGTCTTTTTTTTAGGATATCCTGAAAGTTAACAAGGAGGAGGAATGTCTGTGTGTGTGTCCATGTTCTTCATGAGACCTGTGCTGTTTGTATGTTTATTAGCATTCATTTATGGCTGATATCAATAAGACAGTGCCCTCTTCATTTCTAAATGCATGTTTCTATGATGATATCTCTCTGCACTTGTCTTAATATCTGTTTTACATAAGTTCTTAAGATGTATTGCTCAAGATTACTCAAGAAAATGCTTTTAGACAAGCAATTTGGAACAAAGTAGTCACAAGCAACTCTAGCATATGTGCTTTGCTTTGTGAATTTGAAAGCAGTACCAAAGAACTTTGTGAGTTTTTAAAAGATTTATATGTGAGGCCTCTCAAACTTATTGACCGGAAAATTTTTTGTAAAAATTGAAGAATGTGGATAACACTGTCAAAATAACTACTCTCATTTCTCTCCAACAGAATCCACATATGAAAATCCATCTCTAGGTGTAGATGTAACCAACCATCTTATTAAATAAGAAACACAGAACCAATGTAAAAGAGAAAGCCAAGAGATCAGAGCTCATAGCTAAAATCTTACCCTTCCTCCTGCGGTGCTCCTAGCTTCCTGAATGAGAGCTATTTCCTGTGTGTATATCTTTAAATAGTCTTTCTGTTCTGCCTTCTCATTGGTTGTAAACCCAAACACATGACTGCCTCGTCATTGCCTCTAAGTACAGCCCTCTAGGTCTTAAAGGAGTATGTCTCCAATGCTGGCTGTATCCCTGAACACAGAGATCTATGGAATTAAAGGCATGCACCACCACTGCCACGCTCTTTCTATGGCTCTAATAGCTCTGACACCCGGGCAACTTTATTTATTAACATACAATTAAAATCACATTTCAGTACAAATAGAATACCACCATATTCCCCCTTTTCTATTTTAATAAAAAGAAAAAAGCAAAAGGTTATAACTAACAAAAGAAAAACTATATACAAAAGTACAATAACTATATACAATATATACAAGTAATAAATACCTAAACAATGTCTAGTCCATTTGTATTTGACAAATCAGAGAAAATAATTCCATTATCTATCCTATTTTGGTAAGTCCAAAATGTATCTAATTCACTTTCTATCCTAATTAATCTTGAACTATAACTAACTAACCTTCAACTATAACTAACTAATCTTCAATTATAACTAACTAAACTTCAACTCCCTCAGAGACCCAAGAAGGAAATAATATTAGCTAACAAAAATAAAAACAGGAAGTGCATGCAAGCAACTTCCAAAAAAATTGTGAGTTGACAGAAACAGCCAGTTGCCTGGACAGTCATCTGAGGTTTCTCTGCAGTGTTGGGGCATCATCTTCAGCCTATAGGCTTAGCGTATCTGACAGACTCATTTGTGAAGTAGGATGTACATAAGGTCAACAGTTCAATCTCACATTGGGTGAGAGCAGTCCATGTACCAGAAACACCTGAATTCCACTAGTGTCATGTCATGATTCAGGATTTTAAATTCTGGAAATTGTTGACAGTTTTTGAATTCAGCTGTCCATTCTTCTTGGCTGTGTATATATGGCTTCATCTCAGCATCCCCTTCTTCTCCACATCCCTCTATTAAATGCCAGTCTACTATCGAGAGGCGTGAGCTTTCAGCTTCTGTTCCATTGCACAACAGAAACCATCAGCCCACTGCCTGTTAAGCAGCCTTTGAAGAAAAGGGCACTGTACCTTTTCCGGATTGCAAAGGCCACTTCAGGGATGGGGCCATATTGTCCTGGCCTCAGAAAATGCCTTTTGATAAAGCCATAACCACACTTGTTTTGGCAAGAATCAGTAGTCCTTTGTTTCATGTTCTGTCTGTCCATTTTTTTCCTGTTGATTCGAGGATACTTTGTTGTCCAGTGGCTAACTTTTGCCACAATGAAAGTTAACTCCATATGCAGTTTCTTCAATGCCCATATTTTCTCTGAAGTAGATTGGTACTGCCAGGAGCCGACATGTCTCAAAAAAGAAAAATTTCTAAGTTATTAAAACATTTTAAATGCCATATTCTGTAGATCTCTGAAGGGTTTGAAGATGACCTGTCTATCTAAAATATGTCTGCTCAATTTTGAAAACATATCTAATATGACTACGAGTTCTATTGTAATGTCTAACTACTAACTTTCATTTCTTTATATCCTAATAGTTGGTAATAATAACATTCAAGGATCAGAGAATTGCATTACATTGTTAAATGAATGGTATAAATACAATTAGAAATATACATGTAGCATTTTCTAACAATATCAATTTCAAATTTGTATACAATACAAAACAATCCAATCCAATGTAAAGTATTTAAAACTAGTAATTGTCTTTTTCTTCTTTTCTTTCTTTCTCTCTCTCCTTTTTAAACAAGAACCTTAAATCTAATCTCCTTTGCTTAGCCTTTTTCCTAACCCTTGACAACTTGTAACCAACCCCCCTAAACAATGAAAATTATCCCAGACCCAAAACCCATTAAAAAGACCAAAAAACCATCCGCCCCACACCACCTCTTTGGGAATGTGGGCATCGTATTCTTAAAATTGCTTCCTGCTTGGTATGCGTGAAGTTATCTTTATCCTGAAAGAAAAATTTTAGGTTAATTGTCAAATTCTAGGAAAGGTAACTATATCCTTCATTATTATCCAGTCTGTGTATAATGCCAAAGTTCAGGGTTTATCTCAAGTCCTTAATTAAGTAGTCTTTCAGACTGGATCATCTCAGCTAGTCATCTCAAAATTGCTCTGAGCACCTTGTAGTTCAAAGTTGATCTGTAGATGATGTTTGTCAGCTTAGTGATACTATTATTGTCCACGTGGAATTGTTGTTGTTGTGGGGCCCCATCTTCTTTCTGGAGACTTCAGTTGATGTTAGGCCTGGCCGTGATTTCCTGCAGAAAACTGATAAGAGACTTGAACACAAAGACATATATATGCAGCTAGTTGAAGCCTTTTTTTCTAGAATTAGTTAGTACTCTATATGACCATTCATATCTTAACAAAGTTTAAAATGTATATATATCTATATATGTTAATCTTGTAAATTTTGATATAAAATTCATACTTTAAGAGAAGTTTAAAGAATCAGAATAGAATCAAAGAGTTGAGATTAGTAATAGAATAATCCCTTAATTATTTTGGCATTTGTCCTGTCCCATAGCAGAAGATGGCTCTTTTATTCTGGCATGATACAGGGAGTTTGCATTTTGCTTTTAACAACATGCTTGAGTTTAAAGAAGGAGAGAGCCATTCTCCAACTCCAAAGTCAGCTTTAAATTTTAATTGAACTGGGACTATTAGAAGACCAATAGTGTTAAATCTTTAGAGAAGAGCAGAAACAAACATTTAGGAAGACATAAAATTTTTTAGATAATATATACCCATACGCCGTTTCACTCTGTTTCCTGGGATAGATGATTTGTCCCTTTTCTTCAGTTGTCTCATTTGTCCTGTGTTCTTCAGATTCCTTAACCTTCATTCTCCTAAAAGACAAAAACAAAAACCTTTCCCCAAGACTAATTTTGGGGATGTTCCTTTTTGGCAAGTTATTATCTGATTAAATGAAAAGGCATGTGTTACTGGTACAAGTTAGTTTAAATTGGATGTTCATGCTGGTTGATGAACTATCACCTCCTCTAATTAAGAGGTTTCTCTTGTTCAAATCAAACCTTTATCAATTTTGATGGTACCCACAGCTTATCTTCTCCTGTAGAAACAAAAGCAAAACCTTGTTCCCAACGTATTACATATCCTGGTTTCCATTCTGAGGTCAGCACATCCTTAAAGTATATAGGCTGATTTAATTCTGTAGTTTTTTCTATTACACAATGTCTCTCTGCAGCTGTTGTTCCTTTCTCATTGGCACTGAGAAAATTCAAAGTTAATAGAGCATTATGCAGTCTATTTCTGGGGGTTTTTGTTACTCCTTTCTGTTTATTTAGCATATCCTTTAGAGTTGTGTTTGATCTTTCTATAACTGCTTGACCTGTAGGATTATGTGGTATGCCTGTAATATGCTTTATATTGTAATAAGCAAAAAAACCGTTTCATTTTAACAGAGACATATGCTGGAGCATTGTCAGTTTTGATTTGTACAGGTATACCCATGATGGCCATAACTTCTAGCAAATGAGTGATTACAGAGTCAGCTTTTTCAGACCTCAAAGCAGTTGCCCATTGAAATCCTGAATAAGTATTGATGGTGTGGTGTACATATTTCAATTTTCCAAATTCTGCAAAGTGAAACACATCCATCTGCCAGATTTCATTCTTCTGAGTACCCTTTGGGTTACATCCTGCTGGTAATGGCGTTTGATTGTAGAAGGAACAAGTAGGACATTTCTTTACTATTTCTTTGGCTTGTTGCCAGGTTACGGTAAAAATCCTTTTTTAAACCTTTACTACTGACCTGATGTTTTTTATGAAATTCTGAGGCCTCCAGCACATTTCCTATCAATAATTTATCAGTCTCATCATTGCCTTGTGATAGATGGCCTGGCAGACCAGTATGGGATCTAATGTGAGTTATATATAAAGGATGACTCCTTTTCCTGATTGTATCTTGTAATTGAATAAATAGTGAAGTTAATTCTGAAGCATCAGGGATAAATTCTGCAGTCTCAATATGTAATACCACTCTTTCATGAAAATCCATCTCTGTGAAAATCCATCTCTAGGACAATGGTTGACATGTCATATATTCATCTCTACTTAGGATAAGGGATCTCAAAGATTATGTTTTGATTATGGAAAGACAACTAATCTTGATAAAGGAGATGATTCCATGAGAATCATGTATCTAATCTTGAGATTTGTGCAGTGAGATATTTATTCTCACTTTCTTCACAATCTTAGTCTATCATGTGACTTGAGAGCCTTGAAATGTCTCATATTAAAGACTTACCTGTACAGAATCAGTGACTAAAATGCATTTTTCCAGAATAGTTTGCTCTTGGTCACTATTGTGCTTGGTGATAATTGCCCTATTAGGAATACAGGGATCCCCAGGTCCCAGTTTGTGCTGACATCACTTTCTGCTGCAGAGACACACTTCAGTATCCTCTGGCTCTGGACAAAGCATTCACGTCTGATATTTGGCCTTAGATTCAAAGACTGATGTTCAGAATCTTGTGTTTCTAGAAATAAATATCTTTTCAGCATATGAAAGTAATTGGAAGAATGAAGGGACAAAATTTTTAGAGGTGAGAAAATAATAACCATATGTCCTTCTTTTTCTCATCGCTCCATAGTACAAACTCTAGCTAAGAAAATATTATTTTCATCAACTGCAAAGTCAGCTTTTTTTAGTTGACTCAACTAATAATTCACAATTCACTGTATTACTCATAATTTCTGAATAATATAGTAAATTAAATTTCACTATAAGATTGGATTTGAAATAATTTATATTTTACAGTTACCTTAAATTTGAAGAACATACATTCAGCAATAAGAAAAAGCAAAGATAGAGAAACAAAGAAAGATCACTTCTATATTTGGAAGAATTTCCTTATGACTTAGATTTATTAAAAATATGAAGTCCTTTGTAATGTGGCAATAGTGTTGGATATACATGTGCTGCTGAGGAGAAGATCTATGCCTCTCTGTTTTTGTGTGTATGCATGTAACTATGTTCCCTTGAGTCTAAACCACTGTATTTTCTGAAAAATTATAGAGAATTGTAAGCATTGCTTTCTTATTAAATATTTATATTTAAAATGTGAGTAAATTAGGATGCTCATGTCTTCTTTTTCCTCAACAAAGTTGAGTTCCATAAATACATTTGGACACATATCACTATAATAGAGGAAAATCTTGAATACACAATATAGAGTAGCTACCTTAAAAACACTAACATTTCTGGGAAATCTAATTTTACAGAATTATAATGTTAAAATAGGGTTTCACACATTTCCTAAGGACACTCAAGCACCTTGAATGAACAATGTAGCATGCACAAAGTTAGGAAAAATACATATCTTTTTCAATAAATATGGATGGCAATAGATGTATACATGCATACATATATGTTAACTTTGAATTAGATAATTTAAGAAACATTATACTATTTTATCACACCATTTATTTAATGGATGCTTTAAATAATGTTGCTAGTTAAAAGTGGAAAAAAAGAGAGAGTAACAATTTAATAAGACTGGTAAAAGTAGCAACTTATCAAAATTACACTTACGTCTATCCTGTTGTTTATAAATAACTATTCATTTTACATATCAAGAAAGACATTTAAAAGAAACATTTCTACTCATTCAGTATTTCTCTCTTCTTTTAGGACATGTTGTCTGCTCTGTGAAATGGGCACATGTGTAAATTTACATGGTTACAAGCAAAGCAACTCAGGGTTTCAGGGGGGGATGCCCAGGAAATAGAAACTGACAGGTGGGTAGAAGTTGGTAAGCATAACTAAAATAATCTGAGAAGGAAACACAGGATTAATAAAGAAATTAAAACTTGATTTGGTGAGAAGTAACATATTGTTATAACATACTGGGATATTAATCTGAAAAACAGAAAAGGGGATAAAAATTGTGCAGAGCATGAATATAATGGTAATGTGAAATTGGCATTTTTAGAAATAAACTTTGCCTTCATGAATGTCCTATTTTTATATATTTTTATAGTTATATGAGGTCAAGTAATAAAGGGTTACAGCCAAAAGATAAGTGCTCATCTATAATCCTTTCTATCTAGGATATTCATAAAACTTTGATAAAAACTAAATGAAATGGGAAATTAAGGGGTTTTGTTCAATATACAATACAAACTTGTGTGAAAATGGCATCATGTAGTACAGTACTGTGTACAATGAATATACACAAAGAAACATTTTAAAATCTAAATAAAGTAATAAATCAACTGGACTTATATCCTCTATTGTTTGGCCAGTATGAAGTTACAATAACAAGGAAAATAGTTTACAAAACACAAGTTCAAAGGGGGCTATTGAAAGTGAAAATTGAGTCTTAGTTACTATAACATAAAAATAAAACACACAAGTCTAAAATTATTTTACCAGGCTCTAAAATTATTCAACACTAACAAGAGTACTCTATAAAAGACTGATAAAATACTCCAGACTACCTGCTTTTATATTATAAGAAAAATACTGGCAGATAACTAACCCATGCGTAATGTCTTACAACTAAAACACTATGGTTGTATTGTTTGTTCTTAGCATGGTGTTTACAAATATACATTTCAGGCAGAGAAGTGCATTATCCTTTTCTTTTACTTTTTCCCCCAAATGCATCTTTGTTACTTTTCCTACTGACAGAATGCGATCCCTACCAAGAACCTGTTTATATATTTGCCATCTCTATGTCTGTGTTTTGTGGATAATCTTATATGTGCTGTTGAGGAAGAAAGGGGTGAATTTCCCAAAAGAACAAGGGAGACAACTTGGAAAAACTGAGCAGTCAATGACATTTAAGTATTTTACACATGGTCTGTTTTTTAGCTCTGAACATTTTTAAAACATTTTTTTCTTTTCCTTTTGAGATTGTATATAATTATGTCATTTCTCCCTTCCCTTTCCTTTCTTCAAAGCCTCTCATACAACACTCCTTGCTCTCTTTAAAATTTATGGCCTTTTTCAACAATTGTTACATGCATTTAGGAATATCTGTGTCTATATACCTATATGTACATACATCCTAATCAGACTGTATAATGTTACGTGTGTGTTTTCAGGACTGACCATTT
>NC_051084.1:16522670-16540670 GCF_004664715.2 Peromyscus leucopus
AAATATAGACCCAGTTCTTCCTAACTCTCCCAGCCCATCGGCACATTGACGCAACTGTGAACTTACCAGTAATCCTAAAATGGGCTTTGAAAGCACGTTGATGGTTATATTATAATAAGAAGAACAATTATATTTACTGTTAGTGAATTCACCAGATGCATCATAATTTTTAATTATTTATTACTTACTTCAAAGGTTTGTTTTACCTTCTATCTTTCCATATACAAATTTTAAGGATTATCACAAGCATGTATGCTATTTTTGTGCACATATACATAATTTAATTACTATAGTTGTCTTGTATGCCAAGTATTTATTGTAATTAATATAAAAGTCATTTAAGCTTTAATTCTTTAACTTGTATCACTTACTGTCAATTTTCGTTTACTCATAAGTCATTTTTAAAATGTAGTCCAAGTACTTAGGAGGCACAGACAAGCAGACCTCTGTCATAATTTTTAGGCCAGCCTGGTCTATATAGTAAGTTCTAGGTCAGTCAAAATCACATAGACAAATGACCATGTGTTGCAGGGGGTAGAGTGAGGGAAGTTTCTTATCTTCCTAATTCTAAAGAAATTGGATTATTGGATCAAAGTGTACAAAATGCTCAATTGTCTTGCCAGTTTGAAGGTATTAATTTCCAAAATAATGAATGCATGACCATGAGTAATGTCTGGTCATGTTTCTTTATCCATTTAACAGGTATTTGTTATTTCATACAGCAGATATTCATAGAGAATCTTTTGTATGTTAGAGCGTATGAGTGCAGGTACATATGCCATGTGCCACATTGCCCATGTGGAAGTCAAAGAGCAATCTTTGGATGTTGGTCTTTGTCTTTCTACCTTTTTGAGACAAGGTCTTGTGGATATCTCTCCTTTTCCCTCCTGGCCTATTGGCCACTGGTCTATGAGTACAAAGGTGCAGAAGCAAGTGGCAACAGAAAGCTTTCTATGTGGCCAGTGAGTATGGAGACAGCCCTTCAGAAGACTACTTTCAGTAAAACAGCTCAACTTTATTCCAGAATATAAGGAATATATAGGATTGGAGAACCTCGAGACAAACCTTAATTTGCATTAAGTGACACACTCTTATCACAAGGCTTCATATGTGCCATTATGGTCCTATCAAAATGTCTAGAGCACTTGCCTAATTACCATGTGGGTCATCAGGGAAAGGGTGTTTGCAGAAAACTGTATCAAGGGTCACCCTTGAAATAAGTCAGGTGTCTTTGGCCTAGAAACATCCTCCAGATAAGGCTAGGTAGAGAGCAGGAAGCTTTTCCTGGAGGGAGGAAGTCCTCCTTGTTACCAAGCTTAGAGAAAAGAAGCAATCTTTAATGTCTAATATTGGGGTATTTCGTGGTGTGGCAGAGGCAAAGGGGAAGCTGTACTGAGGGGAGGCCACACTGAAGTAAGCCCCAAATTTTCATACTCTTATTAAATGCTCTCAGATCCTGGAGGAGCCCCAGGTCCCAGTTTTATTTTTAATGACAAAAACCTGGGTGTTCTAGGGGCTTCTAGAGGGGTGAATGTTTCCCATGTCTAATTGTTGTTTAACTGGTTATAAAACACTTAATTTCTCTCTGTTTAAAGGCCACTGTTCTACCCAGACAGGGTCTTCTGTGATCCACTCTAGGCACAGAGTGAGGTATTCAACAGTAGTCCTTAAGATTGGAGGTCTTTTGATCTTAATATTTTTGGTAATCTTCTTTGGTAGACTTTCTCATGTCCCAGTAGCAAGGACATTAAAATCTTCTAGGACTTCTCTTTCTAGTAAGTTAGTGACCACGTTGGCCACTAGGGATCTAATTGTCCCATTTGTTTCATCTGAGTCATCCCATCTATAAAAGTATTGGGTTATAAATGCTCGAGAGAGACCACCTACCCCCATTAGTTGGAGTCTGGGTAAGAGGATCCAATGTGTGCAGACTTGGCTTGTCTTAGAATGGTTTTGTCTGCTCCTGTATCTATCAGATATTTGAAATTTGTATTGTCAATTTTAATCAAAAGTTTGGGGTGAGAGTCTTCAGGTACGTTAGTGACCCAGTGGATTTGTGGACCTTTCCCTCTTAATGGCTGGGCTGAGGGCTGCCCCTTGTGTAGTTTACAGGCAGTAGGGGTTTGCCTTCTTTGTCAGTTTTGAATTTGCAGTCCCTCCTCCAGTGAAGACCTTTGTTATAACTGGGGTGGGGGAACAGTTTTAGAGGGTTTAGAGGCAGTTGAATTGTTTTTTGAGCACCCCCTTTCCAATGTCCTGTCTCTCTACATTTAAAACATTTTGAGTTAGACCATGTTGTGACTGCACAGGCTTTGGCAAGGGAGGAGGCCTGATATGAGGCAGTCCCAATGTCATAAATAGCCACGATCCATTGATGGTAATGTTTATTTTTTAGTCTGTGACAAGCCTGTCTGTGCTCCATGGTCATTCCTTCCCAGACAAAATTATTTAGTAGCCTTTCTTTGTCCATAGGTTCTGTTATTTTTCTGTCTAGACTGACTTATACTTTAACTTGGTTGTTTTTTAAAGGTCAGTGAAGAGACCTCCCCAAGTCCTATGGACAGGGGAGTCAAAAGGTCCCAGGCTTGGAGCACACATATACAGACCTGTTCAAAGCATCTGGGGATTGAGGAGGGGGAGGCTTTGTATTCCTGTGGGAAAATTACCCTGATAGAACAATTGGTCATAATTCCAGTTTATTAATCAAGAAAGGGGGATTGTCCTTATTGTGCTCCTATTTATTGATTATGTAATTCATTTTTTCCAGCCTGTATTTGACATTCATCTCTAATTAGGGCTTACCATTGTACAAATAGAAGACTGGGACAAGTGGATGGACATATGTCTCTGCAGTCTTGGGTAGTTAAAAGGGTGCTATTGAAATTCTATATAATAGACTTGGTCCAAGGGATATGAATTCCATCCTCCCAGACAGCTAGTATAACCCTTTTAAATCCTTGAGAGGGATACTTGGCTAACAGAAATTGTCTTGTTACACTTAGAATAACAGGGAAGGTCCCTATGGGTGGAGGCTCTGGATCCCTAGGCCATTGAGGCTGAGGAAACTGAGGACAATTGTTCCCAGTATCTCTGATATTGCAGAGCTGCTCAAAGGCTGTGGTGGGAGGTGCCATAAGTGGTGGCCCAGAAAGCGGGGAGGGGGTTCATCTGGAGGTTGGAAAGGGTCTTTGCCTTGATATTTGGGTCTCTGCTTTCTGTAATCAACGAGGACTCTGATTATTTTTCCTCTGGAGCCAATGAGAGCTCATAAGGGGCAAGGCAGGTATCAGTCAGCAATGCCTTCCTATAGGTTTCTTTGTCATTGATTAGGTCAGACTAACTGACCCACTTGCTTCTGGAGATTCACCTGTTTCCTCCTCTCTATTTCTGCAAGCATTCTGGGATTACAGACACTGTGTCACTGCTTCCAGATCTCAGATATCCAGACTCAGGTTGTCAGGATGGCCAGTAGGTTTTGTTTTCTCATTTTGTCATCTTCAGAGTCTGTGAAAAACTTTTATTATCTTCTGTTGCACTCACAGTAATACTTTGAGTGTCTTTTCTTACTTATTTTATTATTTTAGTAAATATCATGTTTGCCCTTCAGATTAACTTAACAATAGCAATCTACTGTTGAAAACGTTTAGAGACTCTAGCCAGTTGTTTTCAATCAGGCAGGGACATGCCCTGTAGCCATGAGACAACAGTGATGATTGTTAGCACAGGCAGAGCAGAGCACAGCCCTAGGGCTGCATCACCTCATCTAGGAGCTAAAGATCTGATGTGCTTAGTTTGTGTCTTGACATTATTTTAAAAGATCCATGAGTCACAAAAATATAAAATTTGACTGACTCATGAATTTTGAAGTAAAGTAAGGCATATGATCTAGTGATAATGGGACAAGCAATTGTGAAGTGATTAAGCAGAAACATGTTTAGCTGTGTTTGTTCAATTAACACCTTGGTCTAAAATAGCTTCCTATGCATGGATGAAAATGCAGGAAATGTTTTTCATTTTATTTGTTTATACAAGTTTTTTTCTTTTATTCCAGTATAAAGTTAAAATTTATAGCACTAAAATTTATTAGTGCCATATAATAGGTTTTTCTTCATTGGGTTTATTCTAAAATATTTTATTTCTTATGGCTATTTTTAATTGAAAACATTTTTCCATACAATATATTTTATCATCGTTTTCCCCTCCCCCAGTTCCTTCCAGATCCTCTCCATCTCCCTACCCACTCAACTTTATGTTCTCTCTCTCTCTCTGAAATAAATGAAAAGAAGAAACACAAAAGAAACATAAAAACAGAAATAAACAAGCAAAATGCTGATATAAGACAAAAAATAAAATACAAAAATAAAACAAAATGAGGGAAAAATATACAATGACACCATTGAACTTAGTTTGTGTTTACCAAATACTGGGCATGGTGCCTGCTCTGAAGTGTGGTTAATACACCCATAAGACTGTACTGAAGAAAACTGACTTTTTCCTTTGCCAATGGGTATCAATTGCAGATAGCTTCTTGGTTAGATATAGGAGCCTGTGTCTACTTTTCCCTCTCAGTTCTGTAACCCCATCTGGATTGAACATCTGCAGGCCTTGTGGATGCTGCCATGGTAGTTGTGATAAATCAGTCCTGCTGTGTCTGAAAGATACCATTTCTTTTGAGTTATACATCAATTCTGGCTCTTAGACTCTTTCCACCTTTTCTTCTACAAAGATGCCTGAACTTTGAGGGAAGGACTTTGATGAAGACATCCCATTTGGGACAGAGTGCTCCAAAGTCCCACACTCTCTTCACATTGTCCATTTTATGGGTCTCTGTGTTAGTTACCATTTATTGTAAGAAGTTTCTCCAATGAGAATTGAGTGAAGGGCTGATCTCTAGGTCTGGAAGTCTTTTTACTGTTGTGTTCCTTTAGCAGAATAATAGTAATAGATTTTTCTCTAGGCCCATGACCTATCTAATCTCAGGCTCTTGGACACTTTAGCAACAGCAGGAGTGGGTTCCATATCATGGAGTGGACCTTAAATATAATTATTTAAAAAGTGGTTGATAACTCCTATAACATTCGTCCAACCATTACAACAGTTTATCTTACAGAGAAGTCACTGTGATAGATTGCAGGGTTTATAGCTGGGAGATAGTGAATATTGTCTTTTTCCTCTGGTCTCATGCCGCGTCATTACAATGCCATGAATGCTTGTTAGTAGGAGTCAAACTTCTAGTTAGGCACCGGCTCTAATTCTCCATATTTGATGATATGTATGAGTGTTGCCTTTAGCAATAAGGCTTTACCATCAGGTTGTGGAGAATGATCAATAGCCTTGGTTATGTCTGATGATTTCCTTAGGACCCCTTGGCTGATGACACATAAAGATAGACCCCATTCTTTGTGCTGGAGGTTTTACTTGATAGCATAAAATGTCTAGTTGGGACATTGTCTCGCCTATTATTTGGTGACTCACTTTAGGTTCCTTTCATAGGTGTATATATTTTAGGAAACTTCTACAGTAGTACATTTCCACACTGTTTTCAAATGACCTTTGACCTTTAGTATTAGTTGTCCCTCCCCATATTCTGTCCTTTACCTTTTTCTTCCATCTCCTTCTCTACTTAATCCTATTCTAGTTCTCCCTGTCTCTCTATAACAATACATATATATATATACTATTTCTATTTCCTTGGGAGATCATCTTCTCCCCCCCAAGACACTTCCTAGGTACTTGTTCAGATTGTAGCACATGTATAGAAGACTTAAAAACCAATATCCACATATAAAGAAAACATATAATATTTGCTTCTTGGTATCTGAGTGATTTCTATAGCTTTATTCATTTACCTGAGAATTTCATTTTTCTTAACTACTGAATAATAGTCTATCATATAAATGTCACATTTTCATTATCCATTCATCAGTTAGTGGACATCTAAGCTGTTTCCAACTTCTGGCAACTATGAATAGAGCAGCAATGAACATGGATAAGTATCTCTCTAGTAGGGTGTAGAGTCTTTGGGTATATTCCCAAGAGTGGTATAGCTGGATCTTGAGAAACTACCACACTGATTTTAATAGTGGCTGTACAAGTTTGTACTCCCATGAGCAATAAAAGTGCTATTCACCATATTTTTGCCAGCAAGTGCTACCATTTGTTTTATTAATCTTGGCCATTTTGACTGGCATAAAATGAAATCTCAAAGTAGTTTGAATTTGTAGTTCCCTGATGACTAAGAATGTTGAACATTTCTTTAAGTGTTTCTCAGCCATTTGAGTTTCCTCTATTGAGAATTCTCTGTTTAGATTTATACCCCATTTTTAATTGGACTATTTGGTTTTTGATATTGTTTCTTTAGTTCTTTATATATTTTGGATATTAGCCGTCTATTAGATATGGAGTTGGCAAAAATCTTTTCCCATTCTGTAGGCTGCTATTTCATCTGAATGACAGTGCCCTTTGTCTTACAGAAGCTTTTCAGGTTCATAAGATTCTATTTATTAATTGCTGGTCTTAGTGTTGTGCTATCAGTGTTCTGTTCAAAAAGTCTTCTTGCCAGTGTGTTCAAAGCTATTTCTCACTTTCTCTTCCATCAGGTATGGTGATTATTGTGTCCCCCATTATACTCCCAATAAAATTTACCTGAGGATCAGAGGGAAAAGCCAGGCACTATATAGAAGTCAGGCAATGGTAGCACACACCTTTATTCCTATCACTTGGGAGGCAGGTATCTGTCCGGATCTCTGTGAGCTCAAGGCCACACTGGCAAGAGAGCCAGGCATGGTGGCACATGCCTTAAATTCCAACATTAGTTAACCATGGAGGTCTGGAGGGCTGTACAGACAGATAGGAAGTGACAGGGTTGGACAGGAACAGCCTGTGCTGTTTGCCCTGCTTGGAGACAGAGAGCTAGGGGCAGTGGTTTGGTCTGCAGCCTACAAGCTCAATAGTTAAGCCCAGAGGGGTGCACTGCACTGGCATGGAACTCCCTCTGGAACCTGCCCTAACTGAATAGGGCCGTTCCTGGGCCCTGTCAGCCAGCACCCAGCAGGGAGCCACTGCAGCTGCAGTCCATGCTGCTTGACCTGCTGAGAGACAGAGAGTGTGGGCAGCAGTGCTGCTGGCAGGCTACAAACACAAAGGTGGGGCCTGGTGAGCCTGGGGTACCAGACACAGAGGGCAGGGAGGTGTGATGTCCATTGTCTATACCACTTCCGAAGCCATGTTTCTGTCCATGGGCTATTTTGTGACTGAGGGCCATGTCTGGGTCCACGTTCTTCCTGCAGCCAGGGGCTGCATTGATATCCATGGCCCATCTTACCACTTAAAGCCATGCAGATGTCAGTGGTCTGTGCCTCCTCTGGGGGCCATGTTGGTGTCTGTGGGCCATGCTGTCAAGGGGGGCCTATATTGGACATAAGTGGCCTGCACTGACACCTGAGGTCATGTTGATGTTGGCGGCCCATGCTGTTGCTGAGGGATATGTCTGTGTCTGCCTGTCTCTACCACCAAAGGCCATGTGGATGCCCATGGTCTGTGCTGCCACCAAGAGCCATGTTGGTTATAGACTGCCTGGGATGCCATCTGGGATCATGTTGATGTCCTTGGCCTGTGCTACCACTGAGGACTATGATGGTGTCTGTGGTGTGCAATGTCTGTACTGCCACTGGTGACCATGCTGAGGTGTGTGACACATGCTGATGCTGAAGACCATGTAGTCCATGCTGTCACCAGAAACCATGTGTAAGTCCATGGTCCAAGCTCCTACTGACTTAAAGGGCAAGCAAGCCACTTTTGCTGAGATATTTATGACTACAGACTCACATTTGAAAAAGAGGGACATATAAGGTTTCTGTGAAAACCACTACCCCAACCCCCAACACCATCCCCAAAACATAGCAGCCTAGAAAGAAATCCATTAGGAGAACTCTTTAAAAATGCAATAAGGATGCTGAAGTGTTGATATCCACAACTGATAGCTCTGACAGAGGTGCAGGTGGTGAAGGACTTGGCTTTCTTTTGGGGCTGATCACTGGGAGTTTGACCATGCTCCAGTGCAGCACAAATTGGACAGGTTGGCGGGGGGAATCAGTAGGCTCACATGACACACCTAGAAGGACTGGGAAGTGAGTGTGCTCAGGGTTAATGATGTGAAATTCCCAAATAATAAAAATATTATGAAAAATATTTGTCAGCTGTGGGAATTTTCAGTTGGAATTTTTAGGGTCACTTTTTGTGTACTATCATATGATTTGCAAATAAAGATACTTTGACTTCTTCCCTTCCTATTTGTATCCTCTTTATCTCCTTCAGTTGTCTTACTGTTCTAGCTAAAACTCCAAGCATTATATTGAGTACATCCACAGAAAAAGTGGACACCCTTGTTTTTTTCCTGATTTTAGTGGAAACGCTTTGAGTTTCTCCCCATTTTGACTGCTATTGGCTGTGGGCTTGCTGCAATATCCTTTACTGTGTGTTGAGGTATGTCCCATATATTGTTAGTCTCTCCAGGATGTTTATGGTAAAAGATATTGGATTTTGTCAAATGTGGTAATATTTGTGTACCCCAATAATACTTATCTGGGGATCAGAGAACAGAGCCAGCCACCAAATTAGACATAGAGGTCAGTTGTGGTGGTACACACCTTTAATCCTAGCATTTAGAAGGCAGAGATCCATCCAGATCTCTATGAGTTCAAGGTCACACTGGAAACAGAGCTAGACATGGTGACACACACCTTTAATTCTAGCACTAGTTTACTATAGAGGTCTGGAGGTCTGTACAGACAGACAGGAAGTGAAAGAGCTTGGCAAAAAGAGGAAGTGATATAGCTGGGCAGAGAGAGGAAGTAAGATGGCAGGGCACAGAAAGGTATATAGGCCTAAGTACACAGGAAGTAATGTGGTGGTATTGTGTTCCCCCAAAATATTGTGTACCCTAATAAACTTATCTGGGATCAGAGAACAGAAAAGCCACTAGATATGTAGACTAGGAAATGTTGGCACTCATGCCTTTAATCCTAGCTTTCCAGAGGCAGAAATCCATCTGGGATCTCTGGGAGTTCAAGGCCACATTGGGAACAGCCAGGCATGGTGACACATACCTTTAATCCCAGAAAGCAAGCCTTTAATCCCAGGGAGTGATGGTAGAAGGCAGAAAGATATATAAGGTGTGAGGACCAGGAACTAGAAGCATTTGGCTGGTTAAGCATTTGGCTGGTTAAGCTTTTAGGTTTTGAGCAGCACAGTTCAGCTGAGAGCCATTCGGATATGAGAACACAGAGGCTTCCAGTCTGAGGAAACAAGATCATCTGAGAAGTTGGCCAGGTGAGTTTAGCTGTGGCTTGTTCTGTCTCTCTGATCTTCCAGTGTTTACCCCAATACTTGGCTCCGGGTTTGTTTTATTAATAAAAACTCTTTAAGATTCATGCTACAAAGTAATTCTTGGGCTGAGTATTTCCTAGCAGTAAGAACTTGTGGCTTGGCTTGTTCTATTCCTCGGATCTCTCAGTTTTCACCCCAATATCTGGCTCTAGGTTTTTTTCATTAATAAGACCATTTAGCAATTCATCTTACAGTCAAAGGTCTTTCCTGCATCTCATGAGATGATCATGTGGTTCTTGTCTTTGGGTCTATATATGTGGAGGATTATGTTTATTGATTTACACATGTTGAACTATCCCTATATCTCTGGAATGAAGCCTACTTGATCATAGTAGATAATGTTTTCAACGTGTCCTTTGAAAACAGCTTCTTCTCTCGTAACATACAGAACAACCACAGTTTCCCCTTCTTCCACTCCTCCTAGCTCCTCTCTTCCTCAGATCCACTCCCCCTCAAAATCCTCTTCAGAAAAGAGTACACCTTTTAGAAACTACAGCCAAACAGGACAAAACAAGTCCAAAAAGATAAGGCAAAAGAACCAATAGCTGAGGAGCCCCCAACTAAATCAGGTCCTCTGGATAAGTGAGACAGTTGATTAGCTTGATCTGTTTGGGAGGCATCCAGGCAGTGGGACTGGGACCTGTCCTCAGTACATGAGCTGGCTATTTGGAACCTGGGGCTTATGCAGGGACACTTGGCTCAGCCTTGGAGGAGGGGACAGGACCTGCCTGAACTGAATCTACCAGATTGAGCTCAATCCCCAGGGGAGTCTTTGCCCTGGAGGAGATGGAAATGTGGGGGTGGGCTGGGGGAAAGGCGAGGAGGGCAGAAAGGGGGAGGACAAGGGAATCCGTGGCTGATATGTAAAATTAAATTAAATTATAAAATAAAAAATACCAAAAAAGGTTAAAAAAAAAAAGTCCTCATACTGAGGCAAGACAAAGCAGCACAATAGGAGGAAAAGAGTCTCAAGGGCAGGCAAAAGAGTCAGAGATACACCAGCCCCCACTGGTAGAAATTCCTCAAAAACACCAAGCTAACAACCATAGCATACATGCAGAGTACCCAGTGCAGACCCATGTAGGGCCCGTGCCTGCCATTTCAGTCCCTGTGAGCCTGTGTGAGCTCTGCTTGGTTGACTCAGTGGGCCATGTTCTTGATGTGTCCTTGAATTCAGTTTGAAAGTATCTTTTGAGAATTTTTAAATCTATATTCATAAGTGATATTTGACTGCAATTATTTTCTTCTTTGGGGGAGACAGTCTTTATGTAGCTTTGGTATCAAGGCAATAGTGGCCTCATGAAAATGACTAGGCAATGTTCCTTTAGTTTATATTTTGCAGAAGAATTTCAGGATTATTTGAGTTAATTCTCCTTTGAAAGTCTGGTAGAATTTTGTACTAAATTCATCTGACCTTGGGCTTTTTGGGGGTGGGATTTGGGGAGACTTAATTACTGCTTCTATTTCACTAGGTATAAAGGGTTTATTTAAGTTACTTACTTGATTGTGCTTTAATTTTGGTAGGCTGTATATATGTATATCAAGAAATTCATCCATTTCTTTCAGTTTTTCCAGTTTAGTGGAGTACAGATGTTTAAGGAACATCCTTATGATTGATTCTCTGGATTTACTCAGTGTCTGTTGTAATGTCCATATATATATATATATATATATATATATATATATATATATATATATATCCCTCCTTGCTCTGTTTCAAATCATGGTCTCTCTTTTTATTAATTATTGTTACATATGTACACATACACATGCTCCTAAATACATAAGTATAACTTGTTCAGTATGTATAATGCTACTTATATGTATGTCTTCATGGCTGACCATTTGGTATTGGATAATTAATTGGTATGCTCTTCTCTAGGTGAGACTATTTCTCCTGCTCTCACCATACCTTAGTTGCCTGTAGTAATTGTGTAGTGTTGAATCCTCATGGGTTTTCCCCAGCCACTTTAGTGTGTCTATTTTTATTGTCCTTGTTCAGATCATGTTAAGGTTGCCATGTTAGTGAAACTTCATATATATAGCTGGCATTTTTAAAAGACATAATCTCACAACAAACTCCTTATTGTTCTATCTCTTACAATTGTTCTACTTCCTCTCCTCAGTTATCCCTGAACTTTAGGTTTGGAAGTTGTTTTATAGATATATCCAGGGGGACTGGGCTCCACAACTCTGCATTTTGATTTATTATGGTTTTCTGTAATGGTCTCCATCTGTTGCAAAGAGAAGTTTCCTTAATGAGTGATGAGGGCTACACTTATCTGTGGGTATAAAGACAAATATGTAGGATGTATTTATGAATTATTTTGGATGTAGTAAAGGTGCAGTTGTAGGCTCCTTCTGAGATCCACGGCATTAATAGGCCTGGGTAGTTGGCTACATTTCCAGTACCAGACATGATTTCCCTCTTATTGAATGGGTCTTAGTCCAATTACAGACCTGTTGGTTACTGCCAAGGAATGCAGTACCCTTAGGGTTATTGTGTCGTGCTGGTCACTGATGTGATAGGCATCATAACTGTGTAAGACTGTTACTTGCTTCTTTTCTTTGGAAGTTTTCATGGCACCTTGTGGAACCATTAAAGCTAGTCCTTGAGGAGGAACTGTGTCCAGCTCAGGGACCACTGAATCTATGTCTGAAATGCATGGTATCTTCAGTAGTAGGGACTTACATTACACCTCTGTATGGCAGCCAACAGCAGTAGCAGCAGTCTGAAATGTTTGGGGAGTCTTGTGGACAACACTGACAAACAGCTCAAAAGAGGGTTTCTCATGTCTGGTAACACTTATTCTGTAGTCACTCTGCTGAGCTCTTTTTGTGAGTCAATTAGCAGTCACACTCATTTTTCCAATTAGAAATCAACCATGGAAAAGAATGAAATAGCTCTTCAAAGTCACTTTAAAAAAGAAAAAGAAATGACTGAATCACATCCTCGAGTGATCTGATTAGAATGCCTGCGTGATGACATAATACAGTATGCCTTCTCAAGTTTAACAAAAAATAGAACTCCTCACAGACTCTACATGTTGTCAACACCGTGGATATGAACTACTGGAAGCAGCACAGCCCATCACAGCAGTTTTAGTAAGGGAATCTGACAAAATCTGAAACCTATTCACTTTTTTCTGTGTGGATCCCATTTCCCATAATTTTATATCAGTTAAAAGAGAAGAACAAAATCTTATAGTACTTATCTTAATAGAATTTGTTATTATGTTACTTATTAATAGCTAAGAAAAGTATCTATAGAAGTGCTGTACCTCTTCATGTGAAATGATAATCATCAAACTATAAAGCTCACCTCTCTGCTATTGTAATGACAAGAAAGTGAAAAAGCATGTATTTCACAGTAGATATGACTTTTAACAGTATTATTAAATAAATTCCCCACAATTATAACTTATTAAAGATGAATCAGGTTCATAGGAAGCTGAATTATCCCTCAGAGGGGCTTTACAAAGATAGTATAGTATAGATACTATAGTATAGAAGCCATGATGAGGCACTAAGGAGAAAGAGCATTACAAGATATACACAATGAATAGTATGGTGTGGTCCTGAGAGAGAGAAAAACAGACATTTCCAATCCTAGAATACTAGGAGAATTATACCATGGGCTGTGTGCTGGAGTCTTGAAAGGAGAGAGCCTTCAGTTCCATATGGTAATGGGAATTTCTGACTCTTACATATTTCAGAGGATTCATACTGTGTGACCTACATGATAGAAGTCAGAAGGTACTAATAATTATAATTAATGGTTGTCTTGCAACTACAAGTATTTGGTGGAGGCTGTGAGACCTCACCATACTTTGTCAACTGTCTGTCACAGAGAGCTTTAGCAGGGAGAGACATGGCCTGATTTCTGAAGGAGAGAAAGAGGGCAGCAGTAGGGGCTATGATTGAATAATCTAGTCTATATATTTCTATAAAAGTAGATATTGCTTTATAGAGCAGTATCAGAGAGAAATGGAGCCCAAGAAAGAGTGATGTCAACCTTTGCTCAAACTTCTTCATGCATAATTAAGGCTTAGTAAGCATCATTTGTAATCTAAGCAAAATGCTGTGTGTTTTTAAAATATAATTATTTATTTAAGAGTGAGGTTCAGAGAAAACAGAGTAAAGAATATCAATTATATATTGTATAAATATGCAGTCTTATGGTTATTAATGAAAATTTTCAAGAGTAACAGTAAACATTGGTTTATGGTTTAGGAAATCAATTACTTTGATGGATATTTAAGTTTTCTGTTAGAATATACATTTTCTCAGAATGTACGAGTTATCTATACTGTTGTATTCCCATTGTGGTACTCAATCCAGCAGCAGCAGACCCCAGGTTCCTGGGTGCCACCTGAGTTTTCATGAGTCAGAATTACTGAGTGTGAGGTTCAGGAACCTGAGCTGTAACAAACTCTCTGAAAGATTTTCACGTCAGCTGAGAACCATGGAGCTGGGGACAATAAACCCCAGGTTCACCAGCTTGCTAACTTTTTATGTAGAACTTGAATGGTCCAAGTCCCAAATGATAGAAAGAAAATGAAGTACATTGATGATTAAATTTAAGCTTCTGTTTTGACTGATTCCTTTTCTCTAAATAAACCCTACAGCAAACCTGTCCCCCAAGATATACATGCATCTGTGGCTCTGAAAAAGAACTCTCAGAGTTGTCTGTCAGCTTGGGTAGCCTTAGATTAGTTCTCCACACTTAGATGAGAGAAAAGGGAGAGTGTATGGAAATTCTTACAGTTCTTTCTGCTCTTAAAATTAAGTTTGCAATGGAAATCTGTGATTCTAAGTAGGAAGAAAGCTCATCTTTCTGACAGGGAACTGATTTTTAAAAGTCTATATATTAGTTATTCAGATGAATATCTCACCTTCTAATTAATACTTAAAATTCTGGAATGCAATTTAATTTTCTAACATCTTCCAACAGTCCTAAATTCTGGTAAGACTCTTATTAGGGAGAGGTAAATTACTATATCCCAAATTTGTATAATAGACTGGAGTCAAACTATAAAATAGAAAATTATTAGAAAATTGAGTCTTGAGTTTTCATCATATGATCTATCTCCTTGGTCATATGTGCCTAAATCCTGCTTGAGGTTGCTATGGTCTGAAAGAACACACCAGAACTTCATCCTATCTATGAATAGTACCTAATGATCGATGAGGAATTTTTATAAGATTACTATAGGTAAATGTTAATCTTGAAAGCTGCTAAAATACCCATAAGGGAATCAAATACAAATCAGAGTAAACTACCATGTAAATGTAAATATAGAGAGTCATAAGGAGGATAAACTAATGGTTTAATAACATGTATATATTGCATGGCATATTTCTTAACATTTGCAAGTCTGCTCTCACTCTCAGGTTTCATAAAATATTCTGTAATGAATTCATAATGCCATTTTTATCAAGGTAGGATATTTCACTTCATGGCAATCATAACTCTCCATACACTTGTTATGTAATTTATATATATATTTATCATTTGATTGACCAGTCTTGGTAAAATTTTTATGTGAATATTATCTTTTTTGTTTGTTTGTTTGTTTATCCGAGACAGGCTTTCTCTGTATAACTTTGTGACTCTCCTGAATCTCGCTCAGTAGACCAGGCTGACCTCGAACTCAGAGATCTGCCTGGCTCTGCCTCCTGAGTGCTGGGATTAAAGGCATGTGAATATTATCTTTAAATGAGTCTCAGTCACAGGATATTAAAATTGCCAACATATGCTTAAGAAATTTCTATGTGAAGTTTTGGGCTTTGAGTCAGGTCTAGCATCACAGTTTGCTAAAACAGCATGGAAAGATGTATTCTGATATGACCGTGAGTTCCCAGTGGGCCCAAATGCACACATCAGGCAGATACAAATCTGGTTGGCAACAGAGTAAGGTTCCACATCAAATTTTGGTGAAAATTGCTGATAGACTGTAGCTAGAGTTTTCCTGCTTTGCCCACAGTCAGGACAAATCTTTGTCACCTGCCAGTCCCACAGCCACTCAGATTCAACAAAGTAAACACAGAAACTTATACTGCTTACAAACTGTATGGCCATGGCAGGCTTCTTGCTAACTGTTCTTATATCTTAAATTAATCCATTTCTATAAATCTATACCTTGCCACATGGCTTGTGGCTTACCAGAGTCTTCAATAGACTCTCTCTCTGCTGATTAGGGTTGAGTCTGGAGCATCGCCTGGTACACGATGCTACCATAGGAAGCTGGTAAAATCAAGAGCCAAATGATGATTCAAATGTGTTATAGTTTTAACAGTCCAAACTTTATGGTCTAGAAATTGAAGCCAGGCAAGATATGTGATATGATGTCAACCTATCTTTTGGAAACTGCCTTGTATGAACCCTCTATAAATTAGTCCAGTAAATTTTGAGGCATGTGTTTTTATGGCTTACCATTTTATGTGATTGTTTTCTCTAACATTTATCAGATTATTAAACATCCTTCATCACCTCCCCATCTAATCACAATGTGTTCAAATAGAATGATGTATTTAAAGACCCTAAAAAGTCTATATATTAAATTCATATAAACAGTCATCATCCAAATCATATATTTTTTACAGAATCATCTATAGGCGGCTAAAACTCAATACACTTCACAAATTCACTGGAGCCAAAGTCAAGAATATTTTCATTAAAAACCAGTATTGTATTCCTACTAATGACTTTAAAATCATGGGTTTTTACCAGTGAAATGAAAATAACAATCTCTGTTTAAGTAATCAGTTGTTTCTTTTTAAAAATTTTATACTACTTTTTGAGATTATGATAAAATTACATCATTTCTCCCTTTCCTTTCCTTCCTCCAAACCATCCTATATATCACTCCTTGCTCTCTTTCAAATTCATGGCCTCTTTTCATTAATTAATAAGTTAAAGCATACATGTATATGTGTATATAATACAACTCCTGTACATAAGGCCCAGAGATCATTAAAAAAGAGGGAAAAGAAAGATTGTAAAAGTGAGAGGATCAGGGAATTTGCTGTGCGGTTGTGTCTCCCAGGAATGCCAAAAGCTACATCCATAAAGCCACACTATCATTACTACCTGAACATGAGCTGAACAAGGACAACAGCAATAGATAGGCTAATGTGGGTCGGGGAAATCCCAGGAGGCCTCAATCCTACAAATTAACATTTTCTGAGACAGTAACCATGACTTTACCACATTTTCATCCACCTGTAGCAACTGCTTTCCTAATAAAAACATGTAGGAAATATGAGCTATTCAAACTTTAGATTATCACATCCAGAATGTGACTGACAAATTACATGCTTGCAGACATAAACTGTGAAATAAGCAATGTTGGATAAATGTACTGTCTTTCTATGGCATTGCACATATGTTTTTATTCCAGGTACTATCATAAATTCTATCCACAAAATAGTTGGCAAAAACATAACCAAATGAGTGGATTCTTCCTCACAGGGTTCTCTGACAACTGTGACCATCAGCTCTTACATGATTTGCTTTTCATGGTGACATACCTATTGGGATTGGCAGGTAACCTCATCATTTTCACCATCACAACACTGGACCCATAAGTTCAATCTCCAATTCCATTATTTCCTAAATCACTTTTCCTATCTCAATGTCACCTACTTTTCTGTCACAATTCCACACTCAGAAAGTTCCTTGGTGGTACTACCTATATTTCATATGCTCTGTGTGCTACATGTTTTCTTCTTTGCTTCTTTGGCCTGGGCCAAGGTGTTCATTCCTACAGTGATATTTTATGACCACTATGTGATCATTTGTATCCCACTGCACTATGATGTCATCATGGGTTCCAGAAAGTGCAGATGGGCTGTGATAGCTGTGTGGTTAAGTAGAGGCATACCAAGTTTAGATGAAATTTTCCTGGTCCTGCCTGGCTCCCCAAACCTGTGGCCGCTTGGACCCAAGTAAACACACAGAGACTTATATTAATTAAAACTACTTGGTCATTAGCTCAGGCTAACTATTGACTAGCTCTTACACTTAAACTAACCCATAATTCTTATTTATGTTTAGCCACATGGCTTAGTATCTTTTCTCAGTTTTGCCTTCACATCTTGCTTCCTCTGTGTCTGGTTGGCAACTCCTGACTCAGCCTTCCTGTTCCCAGAATTCTCCTCTCTGCTTATCCTGCCTATACTATACTTTCTGCCTGGCTATGGTCAGTCAGTGATTTATTTATCAACCAACTCAGAGCAACACACATTCATAGCATACAGAGCAATATCCACAACACCCAGGAATCTTGTACACAGCAACCACATTTTCTATCAGATTCTACAGGGTTAAAAATAATCAACCAATTCTTCTGTGATGTTCCTCATTTACTGAAACACTCCTGCTCCAACTAATGGCTGCAGGCAACAATATTTATAGATAAACTGCAATACACAGCTAGTGTCATTATAGATACTCAGTACAGTTTCTTTACAGGAACTATTAAAATCATTTTGTTGTTTAAAATTAAAATAAAATGAATCATTATACTTGTTAAATTCTATTATACTTAATGCTTCTCATGTATACATACATGGTGCACATGTGGAGGTCCAAGGATAACTTGTAGTGGG